>NW_007728049.1:221793-222738 GCF_000696425.1 Galeopterus variegatus | reverse complement strand
TGGATAGTTTTTTCCATCTCTGAGAAAAATGTCATTGCAATTTAAATAGGGATTGCATTGAATTGTATATCACTTTGGGTAGTATGGACATTTTCACAATGTTGATTCTTCCAATCCAAGAGCATGGGATATCTTTCCATCTTCTTGTATCCTCTCTAATTCCTCTCAGCAGTGGTTTGTAGTTCTCATTGTAGAGACTTTTCACATCCTTGGTTAATTCAATTCCAAAGTATTCTATTTTTTCGGTGGCTGTTATAAATGGGCAAGCTTTCTTGATTTCTCTTTCTGCATGTTCACTATTGAAGAATACAAATGCTACTCATTTTCTTATGTTAATTTTATATCCTGCTACTTTTCTGAAATCATTTATCAACTCCAAGAGTTTTTTTGTAGAGGCTTTAGGCTGTTCGATATATAAGGATCATGTCATCCTTTATCAAATGCTTTTTCAGCATCTATAGAGATGATCATATGGTCCTTGTGTTCGATTTTATCAATATGGTGTATCACATTTATTGATTTGCATATGTTGAACAAACCTTGCATCGCTGGGATGAATCCCACTTGACCGTGGTGTATAATTTTACATATGTGTTGCTGTATTCTGTTAGGCAGCATTTTATTGAGGATTTTTGCATCTATGTTCATCAAGGATATTGGCCTGTAGTTTTCTTTTTTAGTTGTATCTTTACCTGGTTTTGGTATCAGGGTGATGTTTGCTTCATAAAATGAGTTTGGGAGATTTGCCTCTGTTGCAATCTTTTGGAATAGTTTGTAAAGAACTGATGTCAATTCCTCTTTGAATGTTTGGTAAAATTCTGCTGTGAATCCATCTGGTCCTGTTGGGAGCCTTCTGGTAACAGCTTCAATCTCCTTTATTGTTATTGGTCTGTTCAGATGTTGGACATCTTCTTGGCTCAGTTTTGGTAGCTTGTGGGTATCCAG
>NW_007728049.1:220101-220942 GCF_000696425.1 Galeopterus variegatus | reverse complement strand
TCAATTTTATTTATCTTTTCAAAAAACCAACTTTTTGATTCCTTGATTTTTTGTATTGTTTTTTGGGTTTCAATTTCATTAAGTTCTGCTCTGATCTTACTGATTTCTTTCCATCTACTAACTTTGGGTTTGGATTGTTCTTGTTTATCTAGTTCTTTAAGGTAAAGTGTTAGGTTGTTCACTTGCCACCTTTCTATTCTTCTGAAGTAAGCATTTAATGCGGTAAATTTCCCCCTTAGTACTGCTTTTGCAGTATCCCACAGGTTTTGGTATGACGTATCATTATTTCCATTAGTTTTAATAAATTTTTTGATTTCCTGTTTGATTTCTTCTTGGACTCCTAAGTCATTAAGTAGAATGCTGTTTAATTTCCATGTGTTTGAATAGTTTCCAGAATTTCGTTTGTTATTTATTTCTAATTTTAATCCATTGTGGTCTGAGAAAATACATGGGATAATTCCAACGTTTTTGAATTTGTTGAGACTTGATTTGTGACCTAATATGTGATCTATCCTGGAGAATGATCCATGTGCTGATTAGAAGAATGAATATTCTGAGGTTGTTGGATGGAATGTTCTATAGATATCTGCGAAGTCCAGTTGGTCTAGTGTGTTTTTTAGATCTTGTGTTTCTCTGCTGATTCTTTGCCTAGATGATCTGTCCAGTATTGAGAGTGGGATGTTTAAGTCCCCTGCTATTATGGTACTAGTGTCTATTTCCTTCTTTAGGTCTAATAGAGTTTGTTTTATAAATCTGGCTGCTCCAACATTGGGTGCATATATATTTATGACTGTTATGTCTTCTTTTTTTTTTTTTTTTTTTTTTTTTTTTTTTTTTTTTG
>NW_007728049.1:75372-220091 GCF_000696425.1 Galeopterus variegatus | reverse complement strand
TTTTTTTTTTTTTTTTTTTTTTTTTTTTTTTTTTTTTTTTTTTTTTTTTGTCTTTTTTCGTGTCGGGCAAGAGACCGCAACCCTCAGTGTCACGCCCGTACCGGACCGGGACCGGCAACGGGATCGCAACCTTTAGTGCTGCGCCCGCCCCTCGCTCAGCCAGTGAGTGGGAACCGGTCTGTATGTGGGATCCGAACCCTCGGCAGGAGCGCTGCCATGCTCCCAAGTGGCGCACTGTAGCAGTGCGCCACCGGGCCGGCCCCCTGTTATGTCTTCTTGATGGATTAATCCTTTTATCATTATACAGTGGCCCTCATTATCTCTTTTTATGGTTTTTAGTTTAAAGTCTATTTTATCAGATACAAGAATAGCTACTCCAGCTTGCTTTTCATTTCTGTTTGCATGGTAAATCTTTTCCATCCTTTCACTCTTAGTCTATGTGAGTCTTTATGGGTGAGGTGGGTCTCTTGAAGGCAGCATATACTTGGATCCTCCTTTCTAATCCACTCAGCCTGTCTGTGTCTTTTAATTGGGGAATTTAAACCTTTTACATTAAGAGTTGTTATTGAAAAGTGTTTTTTTTTTTTTCCTTTTACTGACCGGTAATGGCATCGCAACCCTCGGTATCGCGTCCATACCGGGGACTGGCAACGGGATTGCAACCCTCGGTGTTGTGCCCGTACCGCACTCAGCCAGTGAGCGGGAACCGGTCTCCACATGGGATCCGAACCCTCGGCGGGAGCGCCGCCACACTCCCAAGTGGTGCACTCTCCAGTGCGCCACCGGGCCGGCCCGAAAAGTGTTGTTTTAATCCTAGCATTTTATTGATTTTTGTTTGGATATCTTAAGTGTCTTTTGTTCCTTTCTTTCTGATTTACTGTTTGTTTTCTGTATTTGTTGGTTCTTTGGGTTGTAGATAGCCTTTTGTTTGTTTGTTTGTTTTTCCTTCATAGATGCCATTTTCATTATACTAGTGGGTTTTGAATTTTCTTGGCTTTTTATGGCACTGGTAGTTGTTTTTCAGGTACCAAACCCAGTACTCCCTTGAGAATTTCTTGTAAGGCTGGTCGTGTGGTAGTGAACTTCTGCAGTTTTTGTTTGTGTGAGAAATATACTATTTGCCCTTCATTTCAGAAGGATAGCCTTACAGGGTAGCGTACTCTTGGGTGGCAATCTCTGTCTTTTAGTATTTTGAATATATCATCCAATTCCTTTCTGGCTTTTAGGGTTTGTGATGAAAAGTCTGATGTTAGTCTGATTGGGGCTCCCTGATAGGTGATCTGATGCTTCTCTCTTGCAGGTTTTAAGACTCTCTCTTTGACTTTTGCCAATTTGACTATAACATGTCTTGGAGAAGACCTTTTTGTGTTGAATACATTTGGGGATCTTTGAGCTTCCTGAATCTAAAGATCTGAGTTTTTTACAATAACTGGGAAGTTTTATGCCACTATTTTGTTGAATATGTTTTCAATGCAATCTCCCTTTTCCTCCCCTTCTGGAATACCCATGACTCGAATATTTGAGTGCTGAAGGTTGTCTGATATCTCTCTTAGATTTTCTTCAATATTTTAATTCTTTTTTTCTTTTCTTTCTTTCTTTCTTTTTTTTTTTTTTTTTTTTGGTCTGTGTTATTTCAAACAGCCCATCTTCAAGGTCCGAAGTTCTCTCTTCTACCTCTGCAAGCCTGCTTTTTAAACTCTCTGTTGTGTTTTTTATTTCACTGAATGAATTCTTCAGCTCGGCGAGCTCTGCTACATTCTTTTTCAGGGCATTGATTTCCTTGTACATTTCTTCTTTCAGGTCCTATATACTTTTCCTCGTTTCATCATGTTGTCTAACTGAGTTTTCTTGTATCTCATTCAGTTTCCTTAGACTTATCACTCGAAATTCCTTGTCAGACATTTCAAGGGCTTCCTGTTCTATAGGATCTAGAGCTTGAGAGTTATTACCCTTTGGTGGTGTACTTTCTTGATTTTTCATATTTCTGGTATCTTTCCTTTGATGTTTCATCACTGTGACAGGGTGTCACAGTCTACTGATTTGACACGACTGTCTGGCTAGGATGTTGCCGGGGTTGCCAATTTGGTATGGTTACCTCGGTGTCTGCTTGGTTGGCCACTAGTGCCTTGTGTGCATGGTTGCCTCGTGTCTTGGGCCTCTCCAGGGAGCTGCCTCTCTGGTCAGCATGCACTCGGCCTGGCTGCTGGGCCACACGCTGGCACCGCAGGGCATGTAGTCTCTGCAGAGCTTCTGCCTTCCCTGCTGGACTTCTCCCTGCTCTGTGCACACTCAACTGCTGGGTCATGCGCCAGCACCGCAGGGCATGTAGTCTCTGCAGAGCTTCCACCTCCCCTGCTGGATGTCACCCTGCTCCATGTGCACTCGGCTAGGCCGGGGGTCAAGTTTGCCTCTTTTAAGTAATTTGGATAATATAAAGCATTTTTTTTTTCCTTTTTTTGTCTTTTTTTGTGACCAGCAACGGATCGCAACCCTCAGTGTCGCGCCCGTACTGGACCGGAACCGGCAACGGGATCGCAACCCTCGGTGTTGCACCCGCACCTCGCTCAGCCAGTGAGCAGCCGGTCTGTATGTGGGATCCGAACCCTCGGCGGGAGCGCCACCGCACTCCCAAGCGGCGCACTGTAGCAGTGCACCACCGGGCCAGCCCCAATATAAAGCATTTTTAAAATCCAATTTATTTTACCTGTAATGAGTGTTTTTTTAATAAAACAACAACAAAAAATGCATTTTCTTAAAAATCAATCCAGAAAAAAATCTTCTTCCAACATATTCTACAACAGTAGAAACCTTTAAAAATGGGCACTACTAAACACTGGTTTCATAATAACAATAATAACAATATTTATAAAAGAAACCCAATTGGTTATAGAAGTAAATATAGTCTCCTGGGTAAACTTTTAAATGAAATGGTGCTTTCTATGAAAATAGCATAAGATTGTTCTTGTCATACTGCAAAGGAATGATGTATATGAACTCCATGCCAGCATACTCCATTTAGCAAGGGAATGTGCTCCTGGAAACAAGAGCTAACTGAATTAACTCAATAGTTATAAAGGGTCATTGTAGCCCCATGCTAAGCAGGTCCTCATACCCTACATTGTCCTGAATCACTTATTTACATTACTTGTCTGGTGTCTGAGGAAACTGACTTAGAGACTCAGGGTTTACAATAAATTTCATTTCCAAACTCAGCTCTAGTGAAAGTTGTGAGGCTTCTACAATTTTTAATCTGGGAAAAACAGATATAGGAAATGTGACAATTCAATTTTGAATGAGGGGCAAATGAGGGTAAGGGAACTTACATAGAGAACCATAAACATCCTAACTATCATTAATCCTCGGTCTAAACGTGGCATTTTTCCAAGATGCCAAAGATTCAAATATATAAAATTTCCAATTCTTTGCATAATTTTGGCTTATTTGCATAAATTAATAAAGAAAGAAGTTGACCAAATCTAGAGATAAGAAGACAAATACTAGCCCCTTGTAGACATAAATTGTAATCCCATGCAGAAGTAGATTAGTTCTCTCCACCATAGACCTACACATCTGGCTATAATGAGAGACCAGATGACACTACCTGAGATTTTCCATTTGAGGGTAAGAACCTAAATGCACCAATTTTTGGCTATCAACACAGGAACGAAGGCTAGTAAATGAAGGGTTTGTGCCTGGCTCTTGTAGGTATACTGCTAACATATATTCTCAGTAACACCCAAAACATCTCACTTGCTCCATGTAATCAAGAAAGGGAAGCAACTAATATGCCTACTACGTAAAACAAATATGCAATCTTCATATATTATTTCTAAGCATCACAAAAACTCTGTAAATTATATTTCTATTTCCAAATTTACAGACAGAGAAATTAAAGCTGAAAAAGACTAATCAGCACCAAGTCACAAGGCAGAAAACAGCAGTCAGGACTACAACTCACACAGGCCAGTCTATAAGTCTATAGCCCTCAGTGGTTACACAGAGCTAGTGGAGTACAGTAGGAAAGTATATCCTAAGAATTAAAAACTTTAGCTCTCCTTCATTCCTCTAAACGTATAAAATCTGTCTTGACTGTGAATGCAAAATAATCAGTATGTGCAAGGGTGGTCTTACAGTTTAAATTAACTATTAAACCAGCTCTGTGATCATTCTCATTGTATCATGGAAAAGAGTCAACAAATCCTCTTTTAAAAAAAACAAGAGAGAAAAAGAACACATATAAAATATACACAGCAGGTAGGAAAAAAAGACAAACTTCAGCTATTTGGGACACTGGTGTACTTTAAAACTATTTTTGACTTCCACATTCCTAATTCCCTAAACTCCAAACAGATCAAAGTTTTGCAGATTATTCCTTTAAAAAAAAGGACAAGAAACAAATTAATAACTATTTAAGCATTCTGTTTCATCATGATAACAAACAGATGGTTTTAATATTCTAGAGGCTAATTCCTGAACAATTAAAAACACAGCAAGACATTAACATCTAATGAAACATTTTAACTACCAGTATATGCATCTGCCATTAATTCCCACACAGTCAGGTCTTGGAACTCGTCAATCTGTTCTTTATTAAGGAAAGTTTTTCCACTCTGAATTTACTGAAGTAGAGAATTAACAACTGTTTTCAATCAGCAATCAGCAGGATATTTCACCAACGTGTACTGAAACTATGTACACTATCAGACTTAAATTTATTCTTATGATGGCTTTGATGTACCCATATTTGCAATTTAAGAACAGATCCAATTTTCTAATTAGGATTTTCCCCCCAAAGCGTACGCCACATTAGTCCCTTGATATACAACAGAAACTCTTGTTGAGCTGGTACTGAAAAGGTGTATGCACTGAGTAACTTAGCTAATTTTTGACTCAAATTGACAAAAATAACCTTGACTGCAGCTTCTACCATTGTGGCAACATGTAAAGACAACTATCAGAAGGACAGTAAAGGACAATTAAACATCTCACATTCTCAGATCTAGCAAGTTAAGACAGGATAACCAGTTACCATTAAGCTGCTTTTACTTTTGTGATGATAATAATGTCATACACATTTGTCTACTGTTACACAATCTTTTAATAATTGTACATAACTTCTCTAATTTAATCCTCAAATAAATCTTCCGAAGTAAGCAAGGTAAATTTTAATGTGTCCTGTGTACAAAGAAATTAAAATTCAGAGAGATGAACAACTCAACCAAGTCACCCAGGGTTGGGGTGGTGAGCTGAGCATAGAACGTGGATCCCTGATCCCTGGCTGTGTTCACTGTCCTTGAAGCAGTTCCTACTATTAGCTGAACTAATCTGTAGGCTCCTCTAACAACAACCTGTGAGACAAATATGATCACATATTACCATTTTAGGATTAAGTAGAGGCTCATGGAACCCAGGGTTAAAAGCATAGGAAGAGGTGGACTTAGGATTCACAGATAGGCCTTCTTATCCCAGGGTCTACATTAATTCTGAAACAATATGCTACCCTCCAGAGTAACATTAGACATGTTTAATAGTTAATTTTAACTGTAGTGTGTTTGTTCCTCTCAGTAGATAATTGTTCTAATATTTTCTGATTTAGTAACCAAACATTTGGGGTAAGCAATTAGCAAATTATATATAAATAATTATTCTGACATCTCTGGAATGAAAGAAATTAAGTAAATACCATTACAAATCGTGATCATATTTTTATAACAATGTCTCAATTCTGAATGACTAATACATAATTTGATGGGGTTGAATCTTAATATATTAACTGTTAGTGTGAGAACTAAATTCTACAATACTATCTCAAATTTCTCCACAAAAAGACTAATAATTAAAGCATTACTTAACATGGGTTTTGTGGTTTTTGGGGGTATTTTAGGGGGTGGGGGTTGGTCATATTAGACCCAGACAAGCAACTGAGAATACAATTTCATTTACTTCAGCTATCTGAAGTAAAAAATTTGAGTTAAAGTTAATTTTACTTCTCACAATGTACAGGTGCCAAGCAATTCTCTTCTGGTTTATAACTTCGTTCTGAATATTTAGTATAAGATTTCTAGAGGAAAAAGATTAGAAAGGTAGGTAGACTAGCCCGTTTATTTTAAAAGGCCTACTAAATTCTAGTGCTTTGTCTATAGTACATATAACATGTGTGTGTGATTTTATATATATATATATATATATATATATATAAGCAAACAAAGAAACTATAATGCCAAAACTATCTACATGGAAATGCCTGAAAGCCAAAGGAAATCACCAAAAGAAAATTAAACACTGCGAAGTAAAAAGACCATAAGGGATATCTACTTTATACTTCTTTGCTATTGTATAATAAAAGCTCAGTGATGTCTTTAAATTAAAAATGCTATGGGTGAATAAATATATAAGGTTATTAAAATACAAAATAAATGTGGGATTTTCTTAGCAATCAGTAAAACATACTTTAATTGTAGTATTTGTTCCATACTTACCCAGAGCAATAATATGGGGCATATTTGATAAAAGAATAAGAGAGTATATTGCCATAGAAATGACTAGAGGTGACATGGAAAGGAAATTCTGTTTGGAACAGAGAGGACATATTTTTAGCGGAATGACATTTTATTGCTACAGGGAAAAAAAAATCTCTAAAGACACATTAAAAAGTCATTATGGATATATGTTCTCTATCTTTTTATGAGAAAGGCAGGGGGAGAGGCCCTGCACCTTTTTCTTTTTTAGCAGTTCTTATGAAAATTAATAAGCCAGATGGCATCCAATAAATGTAAAGAGCTAAAGAATTTGGTTTTATAGAAAAGCATCAATTAGCATAGGAAAATTAGCAATTAAGCAATCATTATACAACATATATCAATATTACTAACGAGTGAGCATATACACTAAAATTCTAACGTGAGCTCTTTTAGAACCAAATATATTTGAAGCATTGCTACTCTACTGTGAAAGGGTTACCTGTACTTCATTACAGATGTTCTTGGGTTCCATGCCACTTTATCGTCCTACTGTAACAAACTTCTTTCTGGATCTCCTCAGCAATTGACCTTTAGCCCATTGTTATTTGCTATGTCTATTCTAAAAATTTCAAATCTACTTTTTTTTTTCTATACATGCAATTCAGTTTGATCCTCTTGAACAAAAGAATACTATAGCTATTAGAGCTCTCTCCTTCCACAGACTTTGTGGTCAGGTCTATGGGGTAATACAATAACAGGAGACCTATTTATGGATGGAACTTTAAGAGTGAAACTTAAAGGATGCAAGACTAGGCCCAGAAAATGCCCTAAAGCAGAGGGATAATTTGTGCAAAGATGCTTATAAACAAGCATTTCTCTTGAGACTCTAAATGAAGATGAGACAGTATAAATGCAAAGGACATTAAGACTGAAGCCAATAAGAAGTTCATGAAGTTGAATAACTGGTACAATAAGCATACAGTGGTATTGTTTAGTGATATTTCTGAAATAATGAAGACAGTGAACAGGAGAAGATTTACTTATTGAAAAAATTGTTAACATTAAATAATGCCTTTTTTGAAAGCTGATGCCTTCTAAAACTCTGGAATACTATCTAAAAAGTATATTTATTTGCCGTTTTTATTGCTGATCATCTAACCCACAATTTTCTGTGACACTTTACTTGCTAACAATACTCTTTTCAAAACATAATTCCAAATGAAATACAAATCAGAGTTATGGATATATATGTATGTAACTGAATGGCGAATACTGTAGAGAACAAACACTTCTACCAATTATGCCTTTTTATCATTTCTGTTCTCAAAACTAACAAAATCTACCTTTCTTGTGCAGTGATTGGAGATATCATCAGAAGAAAATGTTTGAACAACCTGACTTGCCTAGAGCGATCCTGAAATTTAAATATACTTGAGAAATAACCATCATTTTTATTTAACATTAAATAGGGTCGGTAATTAAGATATAACATATTTTTCTGACCTACAAATGCAAAAGGGCTAAATCAAACCTTCTGATCTGTGTGGAAGAATAAGCTATTTTCTCTTTCCCAGACCCAGTGCTATCGCTAGGGCAGGGAGAAGACAACTCATTGTGAATCACAGCCAAGAGAGGCAAGGATAAGATGCCCTGAGTTACAGAACTATATGCTGAAAAATGACCCCAGCGATCAAAGTCACCATTCAGAAACCTATTCCTCCAGAGTTATCTCCAAAGAAATTCAACAGGTAGAAAACAATCAAAAGTGAAGGAAGATGTTTAGATTCAAGAATTTTAATCTAAGTGGACATTTATACAAGAGAGTGCAAGAAAATCTGCCTTAGGTAAACAAAGTTCACTACAAACTTTGGCCTCCATAAAAAATATTGATTGTACAGGTTCTGGAGTCAATTATACAAGACCATGTACCAGATTCTTACCTCCTTCTCCTAATTTTGAGGTTATACATAGGAAAGAAAAAGAAAGATTTTTTTTCTAGTAATGTCGATGAGGTAATAAAAACAGCCTAAGACCTGGCCTTTGTCAGTGGACTAAGTGACTAAAAGGCATCATGATGGGTAGGAATTTACAAATACAAACAACCTATGAAATTAAAGAGAAATACTTCTGGGGATAAGAAAAAAAATCGTTTAAAATCTCTGGATTCATGAGGTCAAGGAAAAATACAAAGACACAGTCTATAACACCAACTAATAAGAGATTTACAGAGGTAAAAAATCATCCCTTTCCTTAGCTTTTTTTTTTTTTTTACCCTCTCCATTGAGTGAGAAAGAAAACAGTGAAACTCCAGGCTGTCAACCACCAGTACCCCACAGCTAGCCATGGCAACAGCTGCACGGCTCTGTTGTAATAAACTGGAACAATTTAATAGCTTTTACTGTTCTGCAGCGGTGTCTGAGCATAGCCACTCTGCCCTCCTAGGATTCCAGGGCCCCACAAGGGCAGCAATGAGAGAAGATCTCATTTACCTAAAAGCACTTATAAATTTTTAATTTGCTTTAACAAGTAAATTAACAAGTCCCTCATTCAGGCAAGTTTTATGGCTTCTTGCCACTTGGGGAAGGTCGTAAAAGTTTTATAGATAATCCAGAGCTACCGAGACTACTCATAATAAATTGTCTGTTTCCTGTTATTTTATCAAACCACTGGGCTTCTAATGACTTAAAGTCATAGTTCCCTTATATTCTGGCTTTTTATGAGGCCATATTTATAAACCCCAAAGAATACCTTAAATTATACTAGGCCCCTGCTAATCATTACAATTTTTTTTTTTAAATGAGAGTTTACCTTCAGTTCACGCCCAGCTAATAAATGCTACAACATGTTTTGGAGACAGCATGCTGACTCTACATATTATTTAAGATGCTGCCTTAGCCAGAGTTTCCGCTAGCAAATACTTTAAAGTAACTGCAACCTGATCTGTTCTGTATAGATTCACCAACAGTTCTGCCCACTTGAGTGTGGTGTTTTCTAGACTGCTGCATTTAAACCTACAAGAGAGCAGCCTGATGACTACAGGAATCATACATGGTTATAGAAGCTGAGCCTCAAACCCATGGACCAGAGCTTGATCCTGGATTAACATGACATTTAACTCCTAGTTACCAGTAAGCCAGTCAGACCTGAATTACCTTGAAGAAAAGGTGGTAGGAAGGAAAAGCAGCAAAGTCACATCTCATTCAAATTTTTCACTCATTATTAACTACCTATTATGAGCCAGGAATGGGACTGACAATGTATAGAATATAGTGAACAGAAGGAATTGATTACAAGATATACCACTTCCTAACTGCACAGATATACTCAGTACTAGAATACAATGACAAAGTAAAGAGAATGAATATACTCTCCAATCAATCTCTGATAATGTGGAGTTAATGAAAGTGCTAAGTATGGCCCAGTCTGCTTTGTGATGATCTTTATATTTTATACGAATGCACATACAAACACACACACACACACACACACACACACACCCACACACACGAGATCAAAAGGCTTGCTCTCTTTCAATTTAGTCTATCAAGAGAGAGAATCTCAGAAAAAGTCACCCACCACCAAGAACAGAATGATATAAGGCCTTTAAACAAAATGATTCAAAAGGCAAAGAGATCACATCACAGTTCATGCAGATACAACATGCACCGCAGGATGCACACTGAGTTCTTGATTCATTCATAATGATTTTTTCCCCCAGAAAATACAACTTTGCAGATTAATATCACCCAATGTAATTTCACATAAAGGTTCATCATTTAAGTAATGATTGCTCTTACGTGGCTCTATACTTATGATTCTTATTTGAATTACAGCACCGTGTTCAATGCTGTAGAGCATGAACCTTGGTCAACGTGTCAGAACCCAGTCATTGAAAATGCATCCATACTGATTCTTTTCAATTCAGTCCCACTCTGATGGGAATGAATAACTCAAGGTAGATGAAACAAAAAGATGATGTAAGATAGCAAAGCTTGGCGTCAATGCTGCCTAAAATCACATTTCAAGGACAGTGCATACATGTTGACACCAGCTATTCCACCTTTAGAAAAACTTCGTTTCTACACTAATTTCAGTGTTACACTCTACTTCTTCTGGAACACTCTGCCTGAGAAAAGATATGATGATTTCCATCTTCTACTTGGGCTCGGAATTATCTTCCTTCTGATTTGGGGGGGGTTTATGAGAATGGAACATAGTTGGCTTCAGTAAGTGCTATTCCCTTTACAAAATATGATCTAAAAATAGTGAAAATTATGCAGACTCAAAAGAGTACAATGCTTTATGAAGCATTTTCACATACATGATTCTATTCAATCTTCACCACCCCATGAACCAGTACAACTATTTGCATTTCACACACGTGAAACTTTGTCTCAAGAAGGTTGACTAGTCCAAGTTTACACAGCTAAAGAGAAGTAGGCTAGGCACTGGACTCAGAGTTGTGAAGATATCAGGGAAGGGGAAACTATAAAATATCTTCAGTAGATACATCAGGGTTTACATATTAGTATTTAACAGAACTTTCTTCTAGAATGCCATCTTACTGACTTTAGATTTGGGTGCTAAATTACTATCTAGAGCTGAAGTATAGCTCCTGTATGGGTCAGGGCCTTTACTTAATTCCAAAACTAAACACATCAATTTATTCCTTGTAAATGGCAAACCACTGACTTCAACAGAAATCAAGCAAGGCGCTTTTTCTTTTAAGAGCCTATCACAGAGTTCAGAACATCTGGAGGGGCTCAATAAGTTTTTATTGAATACAAAGCCAATATAAAAATTGTAGGTGTGTAATTGCATGGTTGTTTTTGTCTGTCTCTCCAGCAGCCTATAAACTACAGTAGAGAGACTGTGTGCCTTTTTTTTTTTTACCACTATAACCCCAGTGCCTAACATACTTTATGGCATACAGGAGGTACTCAATAAATGTTTATCAAATAAATGCATATATTCATGAATGACAAAATTGGCTTAAGGCCCAAATGCTATCGCTCCTAAAAATATCTTCAAAATAACAAGTGTTATATCCTGTCCTAATGGGTCAAGAGTGTGACTGAATGTGAAGGAAAGGATTATCAGGCGCACCCCAAGGAGCATACACAGTTTTAACACTTTTATGTGTATGAGTATGCACATGTCTCCAAAGAAAGCCTTAACCATGGAAACACACAAATACACACACATCCTTAATCTGTGATCTAATCCTCTCCAGTTTATGGGTGATCACCTTTCATTAATCAGCATCATTAAAAAATATTTGCCCAGCCCTCTGCTTCTCTGCAGCAGGCAGCCTGCCAAATGATGTTTCCACATAAGTAAATGAGATCCTTCTTTGGTTGCACCTAAGTCCTTTAGAATTTAGGAGTTTTTCAGTTCACGTTTCAGGTTAATCTTTTCCTTTCTTTAAGAACAGAATATCCTCTTTGCAGATCTCCCTAAGGGCTTGGTATTTGCAACATCAAACAGAACACACAAACCACTGCACCCACTTCCAAAAGCCTATTATACTGTCAACTGACTTCCTAACTGCAACCAGGGGAGAAGGCTTACAGACTCCTAAGCTTCTCCCCCTCAGCAGGCTGCTGGAAAGTATCCATAATTTCTCCAAGCTACCACTGCATTTTGTTTCACTGAGAACTCCTAATAAAATGGGCAAAATTCCAAGGAGGAAAAAATCAACTTGAACTCACTAACTATAAATCTCACCTCCCTTTTATTTCTTGTTCCCTCTCAAACTTTCAATGGTTGGCAGGCTCTGAGGATGGGACACTTTCATGCATGGCTAGCAATGAGTATTTTACATACTGCTTCATGAATCATAATAAAATACAGATCCACAAACAACCAAGTCCAGAGCAGGGCAAGAGTCATGGCAGTGCCTGTGATACTGCATGACTTATGTTTTACTACTCATATTGGGATACCTAGGAAGGGCTAAAATGAAAAGGGAGGGAAAAACAGACACAGACAGGTTTTTAACTTTCAAATCAAACATGTATGTTCTGCATGTTTCCTTTGCTCCTTTAGAATCAATCCAAAGTAATACAAGCCCAAGGGGAAACTGTGGCTGTCATCCTGTATCAGCAGGGACTCACTTCCTTAATTGTTAACAGAGTTCATAAATACCTGTTCCAAAAGGACACCACTAGTGGATCCCATGTAGGAGAAAGTTTGCAAAGATTCTAGCAATATGCAACAAGCACTCAGGGCATACACACACACACACACACACACACACACACGTAATTCCACCTAGGTTAGATATAAAACCATTTATCTTTACTAGATGTACACATTTTCCTTTTTCTCTCCTGCAAAGTTTCCACTGTTGGTTAATTCAGGAAAATGGAAGCATCCTCAAAGGACTACTCACTGGGGAGATGGAAATAATGGAAGTCCGATGAAAGAGGAGAGCACAAAGAGAGGCAACACATACTTTACCAACAGATGCACATCTGTGAGTCTAAAGTCAGTCAAATCACAAAACTGTTCTGATTTCCTTCATCTGGCTCATAAGAATCTCTTCCAGGAAGGCTGGGGTGGCTTGACATAGCTATGAAGGGTTCAGCACACACAAGGAGTCATTATGACTTGTAGACACTAAATAAAGTCTGGATAAAGTCTTCAAAAGCTATTGAGTTTAGATCCTTCACGGAAGTTCTACATTCACACACCGGCATACCCTATAAACAGCTTACATGTTCCACACCACCTGTGTGTTAGCAAGGGTCACTTCTTGATATAGAATCTCCTGGCCGTAAGCCCAGGCAGCCTAGCAGCTGAAAAGGGGTGACTCACTGTGAAATGCATTAGACACAGCTCACCTGTACATGCCCTTTGTGTCTCCTCATAATCTCCTTTCTCCCCATTTCTGAGTTAATCTTTCGATTTATAACTTGATAAGAAATGCATCCACTGTGGATAATTTCTTCACTCTACAGAGGGCTTTTCTCTCATGCAAAGCCTGTCCATAAAAGTGAAGGAAGTCAGACAACTGAATAATACATCTTGTTTTTTAAAAAAAATACAACTGAAAATGTTGCCAAGATCGATGGCTGTTACTGAGCCAAGCATAGATTACCACCCACAATTTTCAACTTTTGATTTTTACTTAACAACTCATTTGTGTAACCTCAATGAATGGAGGCAACAGACCTGAAGAGATTTGCAGCTGAAGTCCTATCAAATTGGAAGTTTATGTCAGCTGCCAAGTCTGGAAATGGAGCCCCACACAGCAAGAAAATGGGGAGAGATTGGTTACAGCCGTAAGTAATTGATCTGTCTGAAAATACGGGCTACGAATCATGGGATTAATGCTGGTTCTCCAGCTGGGCTGCATTGCTCATTTCCCTCTAGTTCTCTGACAACAAAGACATGCCTCTTTCTCTGGGGACAAGAAATTTTTATTAAAATCTTTATACAACTTAGCAGCAAAGACTCTGTAAAAGCATCCTAGAAATTTGGGGAGGAGGGAGGTACAGGCATCATAAGGAAACCATCCCACAATTTTCGTTTGATCTGGTTTTCATTTCAAAGCAGTCACCAGTCTGCTTCCCATGGCCAAATGTACTTGCCCCTCAGCTATGCAGACATGGAGAGAGAGCCCTGCAAGTAGTGTGCTTAGCTGGAGAGACGTGGACGAGAAAAGCGGTGGAGAGCTTCAGGCAAAAATAAAGTGGGAAGGCATCCAAAACTGCAGCTGTGCTAGCCCATTAAAAAGCTGAGACTCATTCTGCTGTTCGACCTCATGCTTATCACCACATAACTATTCATCAAAGAAATTTCGGTGCAATTAATTAAATTATTCCCATGTCTGTGCCACAGAGTCGTTATTCCAATATCAGCTTTCACTCACACTCTCTTAAGCTCGTGTCTGCATGCCAAGTCACTACTCTGGGGTTGTCCAGTCTCAATAAAGCTGTGCTCCTCACCACTCACACAGGCTATCATTTCTCTTTTTTATTGCCATTTATTTTCCACTAGGATTTTGCTGCCAGTATATTGGCAGGACTTCCAGTATATGGATGTAATGAAATCTACCACAGACACTTAACATGAGGTCAGGATGGAGCTCAGCTCATGTGAAGCTGTAATATAATAAACAAATGCTTTCAGAAGAAGGATTTTTATCAGCTCAAAAATAGAACTTGGTATGCTCTGATACGACTTGGTATACCAAGTGCAGAAAAAGTTGGAGTCATTTAGAAATTCTTATGATAATTAAGTTTATGGCTGAAATATGCCTAATATGAAAAATATGAGCTACAGCACAGATTCCTTTTCATCTGTCAGAGCTGGTTTATTAAAAAGGAAGAGATTAAGAATGTACTGGTAAGATTATGTTTTTTAAACAGTTATCTCCTTAGTCACAGACCTCTAACTGGCACACTCACATAATTTGGGGGATCTGACTGTTACTTGTAGAACTTTGCTACAGCTATAACAAAATGTAAATGAAATTAAGAGAATAATCCCCTCTACTTAATAGCCAGCAGACAAATATTTAAGACTCTTCTCTTTCCCTTGTAATGGTTAATTTTAGGTGTCAACTTGACTAAATTAAGGAATATCTAGGAACCTGGCAAGGCATTATTTTTGGGTATGACTGTGAGGGTGTTTCCAGAGGAAATTAGCATGTGAGACTAAGTGGACTGGGTGGGAAAGATCTGCCCTCAATATGGATGGACATCATCCAATGCGCTGGGGGCCCAGAGAGAACAAAAACAGAGGAAAAGGTGAATCTCTTTCTCTATCCACTGGAGCTGAGATACAATCTTCTCTCTTGTCCATGGACATGAGAACTCCAGACTCTTCAGCTACTGGGTTCCAGGACTTACATCAGCTGCACTTCTGCACTCTGAGGCCTTTGGCTTCAGACTGAAAATCACACCATCAGCTTCCCTGGTTCTGAGACTGTCAAGATTGGACTGAGAAACGCTACCCAGCATCCCAGGGTCTCCAGTTTGCAGATGGCCTATCATGGGACTTCTCAGCCTTCACAATCACATGAGCCAATTCCTCTAATAAATCACCTCTCACATATCTATATACATATCCTATTAGTTCTGTCTCACTGGAGAACCCTGACTAATACACTTCAATATCACCACAGCAAATTACAGGGATGGGAGATAAAGTAAACACCTACATATCTTAGCATTAAATTTTGTATTCCAACAAGATGAGAGACTCTACATAAATCCAACACTGGGAAGATGTAGATAGAACTTCAGAAATCTCAGTGCTGACTCAGAACCAAAAAGTAAGTGCTCAGTTAATTACCACAGGACCCAGAGGGGCCATCTGAGTCTTGAGGACCTTTTATCCCTCACATGCCAAGAATCTCGGGAGGTAAGACAAGCAAACAGGAGAACATATGATTATGACAGCAGAGGTTCCACTACCTGAGCATATTTAAAAACCTCATCAATCCCAGAGTTTAAAAGTGAAAACAGACAATGTTCTTTTTCCAAGTGCTGAGACTCGATTCTGTTACTGTAAACATCAGATTCTTGGTAGTAGATTCTGTATGATCTGTTCAAAAAAATTTTAACACTTGACGTTTATTTTTAAAATGGGTCCATTAGGAATCAAAATAGTCCTATGAGGCTGAAATATTTTCCAAATTTTTCCAAGGATGTAAAAATACACTATAAGCCCCCAAATCTGAGAGGCTCAAAGGAACCTAAGTACAGGAAACATGAAAAAAACAACAACCAAAAAATAAAAACACCACACCAACACAGATTACAATGAAATTGCTCAAAACTAGGGGTAGAGAAATTCTTAAAAGTATCCAGAGAAAAAAGACAGGTTATGTACAGAGGAAAAAAATTAGAACAAGAGCTAATTTTCTCATTAAAAACACAATGCAATGGTGAAGACAGTGAACCATTTTTAAAGTGCTAAGAAAGAAAAAAAAGGGGCCGGCCCGGTGGCACACTGGATAGTGCACCGCTTGGGAAGCGTGGCGGTGCTCCCGCCCGAGGGTTCGGATCCCACATACAGACCGGTTCCCGCTCACTGGCTGAGCGAGGCGCGGGAGCAACACCGAGGGTTGCGGTCCCGTTGCCGGTCCCGGTCCGGTGCGGGGGCGACACTGAGGGTTGCGATCCGTTGCCGGACACGGAAAAAGACAAAAAAAAAAAAAAAAAGAAAAAAAAAATCAACCTAGAATTCCATATACAACTAAAATGTCTTTGAAAAATGAAGAAAATGAAGGTAAAATAAAGAATTTTTCAAATATACAAAAGCAAAAAGAATTAGTCACCAATAGACCTGCACTTCAAGAAATGTTAAAGGATGTCCTTTAGGCACAGGCAAATGATAACACATGGAAATACAGATCTGTACAGCAGAATGAAGAGCTCCAGATATGGTAAAAACACAGCTAGCATGGAAAGCATGTTTTCAAATTATTTAAAACTCTTCAAAACATAATTAAAAATTAATGAAAATATAGCATAGAGTTTGAATATATATAAAAGTAAAATTGCGTGACAAAAAGAGCACAAAGAGAAGGGAGAAACAGAAGTACATAATTGTAAGACTGTTATACTGTGTATAAATTGGTGTAGTATCACTTGAGGGTAGACTGTGATAAATTGAAGGTATAACCACTGAAAAACTAAAATAACAAAGAGTTGCAGCTAATAAGCCAAGAAAGGAGATAAAATTGAATCATAAAAAATATTCCACTAATTTTAAAAAGGCACAAAAATGGAGAAAAGAAATTTTCCCATCATCTATTGGGAAAATAGAAGAGAGTGAAATATCTAAACCTAACCATACGATAATAATAAAGTATGCAAATAGTCTAAACATACATAATTAAAAAGGCAGATTGTCAGACTCAATAAAAAAATTTATTTTTAAGAAAAGGCCTACATACACAAATATATGTTCTCTATGAGAAACACACTTCAAATGTAAAGACACAAAAAGGTTAAAAGCAAAAAGATGGAAAAAGATATTAATCAAAAGTAAGCCTGAGTAGCTGTATTAATAGTAGACAAAATATATTTCAGAGTGAAGGAATATTTCATAATAATAAAGTAGTCAATTCATCAAGAGAACATAATCTTAAATGTTTATGTACCTAATAATAAAGCTTCAAAAAAATTAAGCAAAAACTGATAGAACTGGGCTGGCCCGGTGGCGCACTGGATAGTGCGCCGCTTGGGAAGCGCGGCGGCGCCCCTGCCCGAGGGTTCAGATCCCACATACAGACCGGTTCCCGCTCACTGGCTCAGCGAGGCGCGGGAGCAACACCGAGGGTTGCGGTCCCGTTGCCGGTCCCGGTCCGGTGCGGGGGCGACACTGAGGGTTGCGATCCGTTGCCGGACACGGAAAAAGAAAAAAAAAAAAAAAAAAACTGACAGAACTGAAAGAAGCAGACAAATCCACAATTACAGATGATTTCAATACCCCTTTCTTAATAATTGCTAGAACAAGAAAACAACCAAGAAGAATACAGAAGATCTGAAGAACTCTATCAACCATGATCAACATTTATAGAGCACTTCATTCAACAACAGCAGAATACACGTTGTTTTCAAGCACACATGGAATATTTACCAAGACGGACGTCTGGGCCATCAAACAAGTCTCAATAAATTTAAAAGTATTCAAGTGATATAAAGTATGTTCTCTGGCCACAAGTGTATTGAAAGATAAATTAGAAAGTATTTTGATCTGGATAAATTAGAAAACAGAGTATCGAAATGTGTGGGACGAACCTAAAATAGTACAAGAGGTGAATTTATAGAATTAAATTGTATTAGAAAACAAGAAAAGCCTCAGATCAATGCTTCTACCATAAGAAACTGAAATAGGAAGAGTCAATAAAAACAACAGTAAGTAGAATAAAGAAAATAATAAAAACAAGAGCAGAGACCAATAAAATGACAACTTGAAAGGCAATAAAGAATATGAATAAAACCAACAGCTAGTTTCTTAAGAAGGTCAATGAAATGTACAGACCTCTAACCAGACTGAACTGATCAGGGAAAAAAAACCAACAGGTATTATCACTATTAAGAATGAGACAGGCCACATTAGAACAGACCTAGAAATATTAAACAAATAACAAGAAATGAACAGTTCTACCAATAAATAATGCCAATAAATTTGATAATTTAGATAAAATGGACAAATTCTTCAAAAGATGCAAACTACCAAAGCTCACTCAAGAAGAAATAGAAAACTTGAAGAGCCTTTTATCAAGTAAAGAAATTGAATTTGGAGTTAAAAACCTTCCTACAAAGAAAACTTTGGGCCAAGGGCTTCACTGATAAAACTACCAAACATTGAAGGAAGAAATAATGCCAATTTCACACAAACTCTTTCAGAAAACTGGAATGAAGGAAAAACTTCCCAACCTATTCCATAATGCCAAAATTACCCTGATATTGAAACCAAAGGCACTGAAAGAAAATTAAAGTTGAATAATCAAATTCAACAATATATAAAAAGGATAACACGTCATTACAGAGTTGTGCTTATCACAGGAACGAAGGGTTCATTGTTTGATATTTGAAAATTGATCAGTAAAATTTACCATTTTAACAAGCTAAAAATAGAATAAAATCATATGACCATTTCAATAGATTCAGAAATTGCATGACAAAATCCAGCAACCATTCCTGATAAAAACTCTCAGCAAATAAGAAATAGAAGGGAAATACCTCAACCTGATAATGTACAGAAAACCTACAGCTAACATCATAATTAATGGTGGATAACCAAATGTGCTTCCCCTAAGATCAGTAAAAAGGAGGATGTCCACTCTTACCACTTCTATTCAACACAGCACTGGAGATTCTAGCCAGTGCAATAATACAAGTAAAGAAATGAAAGGCACCCAGATTAAAAAAGGCAGAAGTAAAATTATCTTTATTCACAGTTGACATTATCAGTTACATACACAATACAAATGAATACACAAAAGAGCCACTAACACTAAAAAGTGAGTTTACCAATGTTACAGGATAGATGATAAATATACAAAGATTAATTGTATATTTAGATGCTAGCAAGGAACAGTTAGAAATTTATAAAGCAACGCTATTTATAAAGGCATCAAAAATATATAGGGATAAATCTGACAAAGGATGTGAAAGACTTGTACACTGAAAAACTATAAAACATTTCTGAGAGAAATTAAAGAAAATCTGAAGAATTAAAGAAACATACTGTGTTCATGAGTTAAAAGACTCAATATTGCTAAGACATTGATTGTTCCCAAATTAATCTACAGATTCAATATAATCTAAATCAAAATCCCAGCAGACTTTTTTGAAGAAATTTACAAAGTGATTCTAAAATTCATATGGAAATGCAAAGGACCAAGAATAGTCAAAAGAAATTTTTTAAAAAAGAATCAAGTGAGAAGACTAACATTATCTGATTCCAATATATTATAAAGACATAATAATCAAGACACATGGTATTGGTGTCAAGATACACCAGGCTTAGGAAAAAAATTTTTATTTCTGAGAAGGGCCAAATAGTAAATATTTTAGGCTTTGCAGGACACATATAGTCTCTGTCACATTTCTGAGTGCTTCTGCTGCTTTTTTTTTTTTTTAAACAACCCTTTAGAAATGTAAAACCGTTAACTCATAGATGACACAAAAGAGGCCACAAATTTTACTTGGCCCGCAGACCTTGATTTGGTGATTCTAAGATAGATGAATTGATGAGTAGAACTGAATTGAGACTCCAAAATTATACCTGTACAATATTTTAACAACTTATTTTTGACAAAAATGCAGAGGCAATTCAGTGAAGAAAGGACAGTCTTTTCAAAAATGGTACTGGAACAATTATAAAGAAATATGCAAAGATAAATGAATACAGTGCACCTCTCACTTCATATACAAAAATTAACTCAAAATAAATCACAAACCTAAATGTAAAAGCTAAATATAAAACACTTCCAGAAGAAAGCATAGGGGAAAACCTTGTAGCCTTGGATTACAAATAATTTCTTAGATATAACAAAACGATGATCCATAATAACAAATTGATAAGTTATAATCATCAAAACTTGAAACTCCTGCTCTTATACAATACGGTTAAAAGAATAAAAAGACAAGCCACAAGATGGGAGTGAATATTTGTATATCATACATCTGATAAAGGTCTTATATCCAGAATAAAGAACTTTTGACACTCAATGAGAAAACCAACACAATTTTTAAAAATGGACAAAAGAATTGAACAGTGTATCAAATAAGATATATAGATGACAAACACATGAAAATATGTTCAGCATCATTATTCATCACTGAAATGCAATTAAAACCACAATCGGATACCACTGCACACCTAGAATAGCTAAAATGAAAATGTTACTGACCATAGCAAGTACTAGACAGGATATGAAAACAATGGAGCTCTCACACACTGCTGGTGGGCATGTAAAATGGCACAGCCACTTAGATTACTGTTTGGAAGTTTCTTAAAATGTTTAAGACACACTTACTACATTAACCATCCATTCCACTCCAAGGTATTTACCCAAGAGAAAATAATGCACACTGTACTTGTACACAAATGTTCATAACTGCATTATTCATAACAAAAAAGTAAAGATAGCCAAAATGGCCATCAACAGGTGAATGTATAAACAAACTGTGGTGTATCCACAGAATGAAATAATACTGAGCAATAAAAAGAAATGAACTATTTATATACACCATGACATAGATAACTCTCAAAATAATTATGAAAATTAAAAGGAGCCAGACCCCTCACCAAAAAAAAGTACTACTGTACGATCCCATTTATATAAAATTCTAGAAACTGTATACTACTATATAATGACAGAAAGCAATTAAGTGATTGTCTAGGGAGAGGATAGGGTGGAGGTGGAGATGGAGGAAGTAATTACAAAGAAAAAGGAGGGAATATTTGGGGGTGATGGATATGTTCATATCTGATTGTGCTGATGGTTCCACAGATGTATGCATAAGTCCAAACTTACCAAAGTGTAAGTTTAAATATGATTAGTTTGTTATATGTCAATTATATCTCAATAAAACCATTAAAAACAAAAGCAAAGTTGAATAGTCCTATGAGTATGCTATATCATTGCCCATAAAGGAATTTATTTGAGAGTGTGTGTACAATTATACATAATGCTATATGGGTGATATCATTTTAAAGAAAATTTGACTATTTTAGGAATTGGTACTAATCTTCTGACTAAAGTAGATAGAGGCAGCTTGTCTTGGCTGTCTTTTCCTTGCAAGACACACACCCACTTCAGGGCCTTCTCTACCCTGATGTGGAGGCTCCTGCTGATGGTTTTCTGACTGGAGCAGGTGTCTGCACAGCAAGGAAGTGGAGAAGGAAGACTCTTGGGTTGCTGCAGTACTTCTTCAGGCTATTGTACAGGCAGATGATAACCTGGAAGCCTTGGCCATATGGAATCACACAGAAAGTATAAAGAAAATCAATTATCGGGCCGACCCCGTGGCTCACTCGGGAGAGTGCAGCACTGGGAGCTCAGCGGTGCTCGCGGGTTCGGATCATATATAGGGATGGCTGGTGCGCTCACTGGCTGAGCGCGGTGCGGGCGACACCAAGCCAAGGGTTACGATCCCCTTACCGGTCTCACACACACACACACACACACACAAAGAAAATCAATTATCAAACAAAGAGAGTCAGGGGCAGAATCATGGGGAAAAATTGACATCAAAAGAACTATTAATGATTTCACTAATCAGAGGTTAGTGAGTTCATAAAGTTTCAGGATGGAAGATGAACAATGTCCAAACACTGAAAGCTCCATGACATCAAGGAATATATCTGCCTTGTTTACTGACATATCCCTAACATCAAGACACACAGGAGGCACTGAATAAAATGACTGGTGACTGGATGAGTGGGAAATAAACAAACTCACTCAATTTTATGACTTAGGAATTTTTGATGACCTTATATAGAAAATGTTTTAGTAGAGAAGATCAAAGTCAGTCTGTAGTTGGTTAAGAGCTAAATACGAAGCAAGGAGGTATTTTGTTAACAGAAAGTCCAACACAGAACTAAAAGGCCGGCTTTCCCATTCAAATTTTCCAACTAGGATTAAAGTCTTTAGACCAACTGTATACTGTTCTTGAACTTCAGAAACAGTTCAGACTATTTGGAACAATTTTAGTCCTTTGGGAATTCCATCATTAAAACCAGAAGTAAAGTACTAAAAGTCCAGCTGTATCTATAAATATTTTTAAAACATATGCAACAAGTAAAACCTCCCCTCTTTCCTCTAGGGAGACATGTGATCTTAGCCTGACTCCTGCTTTAAATTAGCAATGCTCCCTCTCCCCAACATAGGATGATTTCAAAAACTTTTTAAGATGAATTTCCTTGTAGGAGATTACAATAAATCATCCATACACCATAAAATTTCATTTGGAAGTACCAGGTATTAGCAAATCAACATTTTAGGCACGTAGTCAACTTTGAAAAGCCATTTTATTTCCATAGTTACATTCTTAATCATTCATTCTTAGGATGAATAAACTTATTTCCAGAATGGATCTTGGGGGTAGGGAACCAATGTTCATAATACCTCCCCCTTTCACACAACAAAGCAAACCCACAAAACCAGATGTGCCAACATTTTTAAACACACACACACACACTTACTTCACAGAAAAACCTACCAACTCATTTTTCTTTCCTGAATGTTAACATTAACCGGCATCCACTGAACATTCACTCTTCACATTTACCATTCCATTAACAGAATTCTGATTTCCACTTACTAAAAGTGACATTCAAAGTTATCAGATCACCTTACAATTCCACTTATAAACTTTAGCAAGCACATTTTGTTTCTAGTTAACGTAGGTTAAACAAAACATTCCTCAACACTGAGTCTAGCCAATGAATAAAGATACCTCTCCTTTTAAACCAAAAATCCCTCACAAAACAATATTTTAATTTGAGCTGTCTTAACTGGTTAAGTAGAAAGAAACAAAAGGCCATTTTGTTTCAAATTTCTAATCCTGTTTTTTTTCTAATCACTTTCCTTATATTTCAAGATTTTTTATTTATAATAATAATGTTTCTAGAACACCAAATTTCTCCCATTATTGGATTACTTCTCAAAGCAATGCAAAATAGAAGGCCAGCCTCCACCCTACCCCTACTCCCTACTCCCCATGGATTAGATTCTGAGAAAAAAAAATACACAAATAGATAAATCCTCAAGCATTTGCTACTGACAGAAATGCTTTGTATAACTAAATTGCATGCTTTTTGTCCGTAGCTTCTCCTCATTAAATTACCTTACAATATGTTGGATTCCAAAGCCTTGCTGAGGTTCTAATGATATTTAACCACTCTTCAACACCCTCCACTGTTCTCTTAAATACCAAGGGCACACTTTGTCCTTCAAGCGTTCTATAGTTGGTGGCATTCAAAATCCTCACTTCATATCCTGTAATAAGGAAGGTTTCCTATATTGCCTTTCACCATCTTGCTATGTTGAAGGCAAGAATTTCACAATTTACACAAAATCATCACTGACATAAGACACAGAGCTTGATTGCTATTTGGATTTTAAACAGTGGTGGGGTTGGTAATACTTAACAACCAGCTCCCTGGGGAAAGATAGATGCATGTATATATGTGCATACATTTATTACAAATTTTACTGATATAAATTATGTGCAGCAAAGAATTTACAAATAACAAACTACATGATAAATTTTATTGTAAATTCCAATGAAACAGCCTACTGATGTTACAGAATGCTTCTGCTGACATGCGTGGTACTCCTAAATCCACTGCCAACCAATGATTGTATTTGTAGAATGAATATAGTCCCAACAGAAAACTTGGTCGATATTTTTGAACCAGTAAAATGACAGTGGAACAACTAAGACATGAATGACATGAATAACTTCATTTGTCAAGGACATGAATAACCTCTTTGTTGAGTTGGAAATCAGTTTTAAAATACAGGAAAACATTCCCCCAATTTGTTTTTGCTACTCACAATGTAATGGATACAAACGGAACACAATTTTAAATTTAATCTTTACTCATAACATTTTCTCTACCACTTTTTGAACTTTAGACAATCAATAAAACAAAAGATCAAGTTCAGATTTGTATGGCGGTTATGTTTTGAAATGTGTCCCCAATGCAACAGTGTTGGGAGATGGGGCCTAATGGGAGGTGTTTAGGTCATGAGGACTCCACCCTCATGAATGGATTAATGCCAGTTTCACAAGGGCTTCAGGATGCAAGTTCAGTCTCTTTCACACGTGAGCTCTTGCCATGTGATGCTTTCCACCAAGGAATAATGCAACAAGAAGGCCCTCACCAGATATGGCCCCTCAATCTTGGACTCCCCAGCCTATAGAATCATGGGCCAGATAAACTTCTATTGTTTATAAATTATCCAACCTGTAGTATTCTGTTATAGCAGCACAAAATGAATTAAGACATACTGTTTACCAATTTCTATGGTGTAAATACTCCCATCATGGCAGATTTCGGGCTACTAAAGTAATGTCACTGAATGCATAGCTGGGAAGAGAGGCTCAATAGCACACCATTATGTATTTATTTCCACCATAAAAGAGATGTAAATAACCTCAAGGTCATAGACAATGTAAAATGTAGCAAAATATGAGCAAGTGGTAAGTTTTGTATATTGACTACAATTAAGAAAATTATAAAAGTACAGGTAAGTTTACATAACTTGATTTTTAATAAAGGCTATGTTTAACAAAATTTCTGAAAACTTAAGTGGTTCTTGTTAAGCCAGTTAAAGCACACCAAAGTAAAATTTGTTACAAAAGTAAGGTTCCTGCCTCACTATCACTGGCAAATTATATTTGAGCTCATCCTATTGGTATGTAAGGGGTGTATAAAGCCATGGAATCCACAAGGTTATTTACCACCAGGCTGTCCTCCATGATAGTTATGAATATGTAGAAGACTGGCAAACAGAACTTCTGTCCAGGCAAAGCTAATCCTGGCACCATCATTCCATGTTTTCTACCAAATGAACCAAGAAATTGAGGGGAGAAAAAAGCAAAGAAATAGTCCTCTTAACAATTATTTTATTTTCTAGTATAGATATGTCTGAAAGGCTCTCTTCGCTTCTACCCACACAGAAAGCTATGAAAGCATGAGAACAGAACAGAATTTACACAAAGGGACGCACAAGTTTTATAGTACTAACAAAGTTAAAATCCTTCAATATGGAAGTCTCAGTATGAAACAGAATGCCTCTCTCATTTACTGTTTTCCCCTCCCCCTTCACTTCCTCCTTCTCTCTTTCTTTCCTTCCTTCCTTCCTTGTGGGGGCAGGGAGACAGACACACAGGGGGAGATGACAGACAGTAGCAGAGATTCTATTAGTATATCTTGGCCCTTCCTCCACCCTATTAAAACATTACAAACATCCAGAAAATGTCACTGAAAATGAAGACATGTGGTAGGGTAGAGCATGGTAGGCACAGAAGAGGAGGAGGAAAATACTGCCGTGAGAAACAAAGAAACTTCACTTCTTTAGATTGAAAAAGGAGTACAATAGCACCCCACTTATCTGCAGTTTCAGTGATCCGCAGTCAACCACAGTCTTAAAATATTAAGTGAAAAATTCCAGAAATAAATAATTCATAAGTTTTAAATTGCATGCTGTTTTGAGTAGTGTGATGATATCCTGCACTCTCTCTCTCCATCCTGACCAGGATGTGAACTTTGTCCCTTTGTCCAGCATATCCACATTGCACACACTCCATATCTATTAGTCACTTAGTAGCTGTCTTGGTTATCAGATTGAAAAAACACAGGGTCCAGCACTATCCACAATTTCAAGCATCCACTGGAAACCTTGGAACGTATCCCCTGCAGATAAGGGAGTACTACCATAAAGGCTAACCAGAGTCCTACTAAAACATTCACCGACCATCTACTATTTGCTTGATCCTTAGTACAGGCCATAAGGAACACAGGGATAAATGGGCCACAATACCTGACCACTGGTCCACATACAAGACATAAAAGAATGAAACCTGGCAGGTCCACTGTCAATCTTAACATTAAATCTTCCAGAATTATGATGACAGAAGGTGCCTAACTTTAGGAATACAGTATTCAGAAGACTAGAAAATGTATTCCAGACACTCAAGGGTCTGGAGTTGAATTTAGTAGGAATGCCTGCACAGGAAGCAGTAAATTCCACTCTTGGTGAAGTGCTGGCATTTGTGTGTGTGTCATGGAGAGAAACGAAGGCACGGGGCTGTCCCATCTACATCACTAATCTATGAGGAATCCACAGGCATAATTTCTGATCATCTTCCAAGGGCTTTCATTACAAAACCAGGATCAGTAAAATAAAGACATTTGGATGTTTCTCAGCTGTTATTCAATTCACTTTAACTCAACAAACACTTACTTTGCTCCTACTATATACAGACCATTTGTTAGGCTTTGTGAAATTACAAAGGTAAATATGACAGGGTCTCTGAACAATCACATGAAGATGACAGGTACAGATACATATACAGAATATGTAGATTCAGCATTTCGACCACATAAATAGGTCAGGGGACTCTAAACATCTGGGTTTAGACTTTGCCAGCTGCTAGGACATAGGGCACAGCACCTTGTCCCACAATCTACATTTCATGAACTCTCAGAACTGGAAGTGCCATAAAACCCATCTCATCTAATCATGAATCAAAGTTAATATTCTCTTACAACATCTTTGCATTTCAGCAACAGGTGTCTATAGCATTCCCAGTGACCTAAGCCCTCCAAATAAAGCCCATCCCTGTTTTGGACAGCTCAAATTGCTGGAAAATTCTTCCCTATGTGTTAGATCTATGTATCTACTCACTTCTCTTCCCTGTGTCCTCTAGGACCCCTACAATAGGTCCAATTCCTCTTCTACATGACAGCCCTCTAAATAATTGAAGACAGTTATCATATATCCCTCCAGGCTAAATATCTCCTGTTCTTTCAACCATTTCTAATAGGACATTATTCTGAGTCCCTTCAATCATCTGGATAACTTTCTCTGCATACTCTTTTTTTTTTTTTTCTGAGTTCCTTATAATTTTTTTTTTCGTTAAATTTTTATTTTGTCAATATACAATGTATATGATTTCTGCATACACTCTTAATTGGAATACTTCCCTAGCTTTGTTCAAACAGGCTGCTTATTAAACTACGTTTCCACTACCTGTATTTGTACTGTCAGGATGCATTTTTAGGTCTAGACACAGGATTTTGCATTTATCTCTTTTCAATATTTCAGCCTGCTATACAACTGAACTACTATTCCAGACTAAGACCTTTGGGGATCTTGCTTCTGTCACCCAAAGTATAAGTGATCTTTCTTTTTGTATCAGGCTACCCACACATTTGACCCACAAGTCAATTTCAACCTAAGTAAAGTCACAAAAATGTTGACAAAACTTAATTAATACATTGTACACATGTATCAAAATAGTATGTACCCCCAAAATATGTACAATTATTAATTGTTGATTAAACAAAAGAATAAATATGCTAGGCACAATACAGTTGTTCTCTAAAAGGAGACGGGTTTTTTTTGCATATTTTATGATGTAAAAGAAAAATAATATAATTCTCTCCAGAATCACATTTTATCTATCATATGGCAACAATTACTATGAATGAAGAAAGTATGCATAGAATGTTTGAAAAAAAAATTTTAATAAAAATAAACTGAATCAAGAGCATAACCAAAGATTATTCCTCATATTCACATAATCATTCAACCTGTTATAATTCTGACTAATTATACTATTATTAACCTCAGACTTCTCCATGTCCTATACAAAGATTTTGTGATTTTGCTTTGCAAATAACTTGCAGACATCAGGTACACATTATCTAAGATATTCTTCTAAAGCAGAGGTTGGCAAACTATGGCCCCTACACCAAGTCAGCCTACTGTCTACTTTTGTAAATAAAGTTTTATTAGAACACAGCCACATCCATCCATTTACATACTGTCTAGGGTTGCTTTCATGATATAGTAGCAGAGCTGAGTAGTAGCAGAGCTGAGTAGTTGCAGAGAGACGGTCTGACCCCAAGAGCCTAAAAGTATTTATTATCAGGCTCCCTTACAGGAAAGATTTGCCAATACCTTTTGTGAAGGAAAGAATATAGTCTGGTATAACATGTTAAGTGAACCTATACTGGTGCCCAGAGATGAATACTGCTTTTACCAAGCTCTCAGGAAGCTTTCATTAATAATATCTTCTAGAATCTTTTCTGGGTTGATATCAAGCTAATTGGTCTATAGTTTCTAAAATTCACTTTCTTCTCCCTTATCAATATTGGAAGTATTTAGGCCTTCTCTTTATTTGTACATTGAGGATACTGAATAGATACTGTCTTTTGGCAATGAATTCTATGGCAATATATTGACATATTTATATTTGTAGTTTATGTTTTCATAGAATACATGTACTTCACATATTCAGAGAGCACACCCAATATTCAGTGATTTTAGCTACAAGGCATACTGGGGCATCAGCAACAGGTCAAGAGAGAAAGTAGAGAAAGCTGAAAGGAAACATAATCAAGGCTACTGAGCCAGCTCTGCAGTGGGACATCCTTCCCAAGGAGTCCAAAAGGCAAAGTTTAAGTGGGTGGAGAGAACTGAAGGGTAACACTGATTCAATCTCTTAAGGATCCAATACTGCTGTAAGGGGCACTAGTACAGTCAACAGTGGTTTCTGAGCTGTGTTGGTACTTGTTGCCGAGGCAAAAGCAATTCTTTCATGTCCAGTGGGAGGGAATTGTTCTGGATGAAGCCAGCTCCTAAACAGAAACTGTAGGCAAAATATAGGTTTATTTCCTTGGGAGAGAGACTGGCAAAGGTAAGGTGTCATCCTGAAGGCATCCAAGGTAGAATTCTGAACTTCCTAATGACTAAATACAAATGGGAATGATTTGGATGCAAGCTCAGAGATGTCCTTACAGCATATGGAATGCTAAGCTAAAAACAGATTAATTCCAGATCCCATCAAATGAGAAAATTTCTAATACCTGCAAAGCCTGGTTTTAATTTAGGGATTGGTTAAGCCAAAATATCCAGGACAGTATGCATGCCAAGATATGTATCCTGTCCTACTTAGTGCTGGTCATGGCCTCTGAGCCAGCTGCTCCAGCAGGAATAAGTTTTGTCTTTTTACTTCAATGTGCTGTACAAATAGTATCATTTTCTACATGTGCCATGATGAGAGAAGGGTTGGGAAGCACTGGATTAATTTGAGGCCGAAGACAACAGGACTTCAACATTAGTAGCTGGAAGGCTGGACCAGGCAGAGGGTGATGGAATAGAGATGGAATTTTGGAGTAAATGTGATAACTAGAGAGGGCTAGAAATAAATCACAAGAACACTAGTCTTGAACGGTGTTTCTAAGGAGGATAGAGAGACTCTCCAAAAGAAAAAAACAGTCCAAAATAAATAGGGTGAGACTCAGCAATAATTTATATATGGCCAGTGTGAACTAAGAGTCCCATTACATTAATGAGGAAAATAACAAACACCAAGGCAGTTACATGGGATCCAGTCTCACCCAGATAGAAAGATAACTCCCAAAGGGAAGGGTGCTGTATGTAAAATGAAAAGAGAAAGGGAAACTTCCAGATATCAAAGAGTTTCTAACCAGATGGGCAGAAATACCATAACATTTGTTATAACCCCTGGCAGGGCCTTCTTTCCAAGAAAGAAACAAACTGCAAAAGTCAGCTAAACCATTATCACTCTACACATTTTATAGAGATACATAATATATTCAGTTGACAAACAATTCTGCCAAGTAGCTCTTCTACATGTTGATCATGTCAACAAGATTAATTTGACATTTACAGCTATTTTGAGAATAAAATGCAGTTGCTTAAATTATTCTGTGGAAGCAACATGAGACAGAATTATTCAGTTGACAAAATCTAATTAAGTGTAAATTATTTCAGGTCATATGAATTATAAAACCTTTCACAGATAAGTATTTTAATTCAAAGTGGCTCAAAGTGCTCTGGAATATTAATAGGTCTACAGCCGCTTACAATACTTTCACACATTTCTATCTTCAATTCTGCCACCTATTCCCCAAATATCAGCCTTGAAGATAGTTAGTTCTCAATCTGCTTTCTTGGGCCTTTAGCTGTATAAGGAGAAAGGAAGGAAAGAAAGAAGTCCCTACATGAGAAACTTAGCACAAGTTATTCCATATTTTTTATTGAGATATAATTCATATACCATAATAATTCATTTATTTTTGACAAGCCATACTGTACCCCATTTGACAAATGAAAAAATTGAGGCTCTGAGAGATTAAGTAACCTTCCCAATAACATGTAACTCATCTGTGGCAAAATATTAGAATATAAATGCAAAGCCAATGAAATGTCCAATATCCAGGGCTGGCCTATCCTTCTTGAGAACTTAGAAAACAAGAGCCACATAGTCAATTCCAGACATCAAATGCAGATATTTAGAGAAGAACACAGCAAAGATTAGAAACCTCTTTTCCACCAAGGATTATGCATGAAATCAAAGAGGAAAGAATACTGGCCAGCCTAGAGCAATGGAAAGGAAGAGAAGTGAAGGGATGACCTGGAAGAGACTTTACAAAAGGGAGAAAGGGAGCGATGGAGGGAGAGAAAGAAAGAAGGAAAAGACAGAGAGAAGGAGGGGAGGAAGGGAGGAGGAAGCAAGCAAGCTAGACAGCACACCCAGATGTTGACATGGAGCAAATACATAAGCTTTGTCTGCTTATATCTCATTTTTTAATGGGAACTCAATTAAAACTATAACATTGAAGTCACTTGTGATTAGGAGAACAGTTATACATCAACTTATTCTTCTCTGAAATGGGGGTAATGATGTTTGTCTTTCCCACCCTCAGAGAAAGGACACAACAAACATGATTTTTTTGGAGAAAGGTACATAGGAAATCCAAAGAAAGCAAATGAGAGCAATGCAGAAACACTCATTATAGAACAATGTCCCATCAGAGATCAACCTGTGCCAGGAATGAAAATGTCATTAATGGTGATTATTTAAATCCTTGTGATGGAGTTTGGATGTGTTGTCCCCTCCAAAACTCATGTGGAAATTTGATCTCCAATGTGGCAGTGTTAGAAACTGATTGAGTCATGGGTGCGGATCCCTCATGAATGGATTAATGCTCTTCGGGGCGGGGGGGGGGGGGGGGGTTAAAGAGTAAGTTCTTGCTCTATTAGTTCCCGCAAGAGCTCATTGCTTAAAAAGACCCTGGCACCTTCTCTCTCTCTCTTGCTTCCTCTCTCCATGTGACCTGCTTGTACCTGCCAGCTGCCTGCCACTTTCTGCCATGATTAGAAGCAGCCTGAGGCCCGTGCCAGATGCAGCTGTCCCAGAATCGTAAGCCAAATAAACCTCTCTTCTTTATAAATTACCCAGTTTCAGGTATTCTGTTATAGCAACACAAAACGGACTGAAACACTTTGGATAAATCAGAAAGTGTCTACAAAAGGCTGAATCCTCTCTACTGTTCTTTAAAGTCATTCCTATTTTGAATTAGTGTCATTTTCTCTCTGATGTCAGAGCACTACTTTCAGCTAGACTTCAGGATGATATAAGGTCAAAGACTTGAACCAAGTCTGGCTATCAGGGAATGGAGAAGGAGAGAAACCCCTCTGTCATGTAGTGGCCATTCTTATTCTACTAGAGGACAACAGCAATGAGTGGCCTAAACATAAAGTTCAAGTATATACACAGGGAAATTCTACCAGCTGAAACTATGTGGTTGGGCATGAGCTATCCAAAAATAAGAGAATAACTCATGCTTCATGCTAGGACTGCCAAGCATTCTCTAATCCACACTCTGATTTTTATCTTAGAAAAACAATACTGCCATGATCATCTATAATAAAAAAGGAGGGGCTGGCAGGGATCAGAAAAGGAAAGTAAAATAGAAAGGAAGAGAAGAAAAGTAAAATTAAAAAGGGGGAGAAGAAAGCAAGCAGGAAAAATCATTTGTAACCGTAAAATCATGTCCTCGCTTTTGTCAGCGTTCTCTCCCAATTCTATGAGTTAAAGGCCGCCAAGTAATAGGGCCTGCAGAGTTTTCCCTTGGGTCTCAACCAAGGCCAGTAACCCTGCTATTAGAGACCTGCCAAGCTTTGTCAATGCAATCTGCTGAATGCCTTGAGTGACAAGCGATCGATATTCTCCACTCTCATGGGTCATCACAGGTGACACAGGCCTAAGTAATAAAACAGCCCTGGCTGCCTCCTCTAACTTAAATGCTTCCCCAGCCACAATATTTCTTTTTTGTCTAAACGCCTCTAGCTAAGTTTCTCATAAGATCGAACCATCTGATGGGGATAGAGATTCTGAGGAATTGCAATGTGTCTGAATTGATGCTAGCCAGCGAAAGCTCAGTAGACTGGAGAAATAGGTTCAAATAAATCGAAAATGACTAGCTACAGAGTTGTAATCTGCCAGCTTCAGACCCTGTAGCAACAAGCCAATATGGAAAAAAGCATGCTGACAACCAACCAACACCAAGTCACCTACTGAAATAGAGCCCATTTTTCCCCACTACTGTGTTGATGATAGGCAACTCTGTGACACCTCTGGTGGTGGGAGAGGGAGGGGGAAAGAGGCAGGAGTTCCTCAAACTGTAGGGAACAGTTAGCACTGTATGCAATCAAAAACTATAACTGTTCCCCAGAAATGAGGAAGAGTCCACAAATGTGCATTCAAGGTGAAGGCATGAGGATGTGCTGTCTTCTGAGACCCCAGACCAGACAGCAGCATCTCCTTCCTCCTGGCTGACTAGATTACACAGAAGGCTCTCTCCTTCCCTCCAACCCTAAAGAGAAGCAACTACGGAGAAACAAGAGAGCCATGAAGTGAGGCACACGTTTCTATGATGATATTAGGAGAGCTTCTAGTCAGAATTCCCAAATGGAATTAGATTCCTCAGGCAGCAGTTTCTAAGCAGATGATAGAAAGTTCAAGTCGATTGGCCATTTAACCAAAACCATGAATTTATCATAGATTGTTAGGTCTATAAGAAACCCAGAAAAGTCTTAAGAGTCCTTCTATCTGCCTCAGAAAAGTATTGTATTTTAAATAATACACACTATTTTTAAAAAGTTTTTTGAAAGACTTCACATTCTCAAGTGTTAAGGCTTTCTACTGGACCTGGTGAATTCCTGTCCCATTTAAATAATTTTTGTTCAAATTTAAATAAGCACATACATCTTCAGCACATATCCAATATCCCTGGAGTTCCACCAGGCTAACTATATAGGTAATCCAAATCTCCTCATCCTCTGCCCTTTAAGCACACATGGTTACCAGGAGGCACAGAACACCAGAGAACACAAAACCTTACTAAAATTGCTGCTGAGAACCAAAGCTTCCAGGATCAGGTGCCCCTTAGGAAATAAAGGTTCAGACTTCTGGTCAAGATGGCAGAATAGACGGTCCCCACCATCACTCTCTCCCCAAGTCAACCAATTTACAACTATAAAAATGCAAGGATAGCGAAGTGAAGCTGGGGCCACTAGAGCTCAGGGGAAGAGGAGGAGAGACCTATGGAGTGCATAAAGGCAGGAGAAGCCATGATGAAAGAAAGAAAAACTGCTCGGACCATTTCAAGCCCCAGCTGCATTCAGGCTGGAGCTGCTGAGTGCAAAGAGCAGGAGCCAGCAAAAGCTGCAGCCATGCCCTTCAGATGGAGTTGCTTGGGGATGGGAGGGGAGAAGAGCACCTTGGCGACCCCAGGCCAGCAAGACCACTAATAAGGTTCCCGTGGACCCACATAGGAGCGAGGAGCCACAACAACTGAAGAAAAGGAGCCAGTCAGAGGCTGGTGAGTCATCGCAAGGGACAAGCACATGGCCCGTCCCATGGGAAGTGTTTGGAGCACGGGTGTTGGAGGAGACAGGCCCCCCGGGGAAACACTGGGGCACAGCAATGACAGCTGACCTGTAGCCCAGTCAGCAAAGGACCATTCACAGGGACTGATCAGGAATACAGAATTGTATGGGGTGCAGTTTGATGAAAAGACTCAGGCCCAGACCAGAGTTTCGGATCTCTCAAGAGTCAGAAGTACCTATAAAGTCAACCATTAAAACCTGAGCTGCACAAAAAGCCTTCCCTAGGGAATCAGCAGCAAAACAGCAATCTAGCTCAACCATAGGGCTCAAGTACTGGTCCCCAAAGGAAGTTCCCCCATTTTAGAAGTAAGCAAAGGACAACAAATTAGTTCCAGTGCAAAGTTTAAATGGTGGGAACAGCAAATAATGCAACATAGAACTGAAAGAAAAAACAAAGTACCCGCAACCAGAGACAAAGTTTCATTTTATCTAGTAAAGGTCTTATTTCACCAAAGAACACCTATAACACATAGAAGGACCAGAAGTCCCCTGGGATACCAAGCCAGAAATGGGGGAGGGCCAGGGGCCTCAGCAATGCCTTCTGACACCCACAACCAATCCCAAGGGTGGGGGATGAGAGCCTCAGCCATGCCCCGCAGACACATGCAGCCAGCCCAGCAGCAACCAAGGGGAGCCCCGCAGGAAGCGCCCAGGGATCTCCCAAGCAGGGGTGGTGTTGGGGCCTCGGCCACGCCCCCCAGACACAAGCAGTCAGCCCACTGATGACCACCAACCTGCAGCAAGAAGGGCCCCGGGTTCCTGAGCTGAGATGGTGGGGGGCGAGGGCTTCTCCACACCTCCCTGACATCTGCACGCAGCCCAGCAATGACCAAACCACCAATGGAAGCCCCCCAGTCTCCTCTATGGGAATGAGGGGGGTGCCACAGGCCTCAATCCCACCCCTCTTCCTTCCTCCTTCTTCCATCCCATTTCCTTCCCCTGTCCCCTCTCCCCCTCCCTCCCAACTGCTCCACAACAACATCCTAGAATGTAAAAATTAACATTAATAAAATTTCATTTCCTTAAGTTTTAAAAAATAAAATTAATAAATAAAGGTTTGGTATTTACTATGCATGGAGTGGCTTATGATTTATATTCTTGGTCATACTGACATGCTCTCACTTAGTTTCTAATAGTATTTAAATTACTCTTTATTCTGCAGTTTTTTCTCCCTATAATAATCACAAAAATGATCTACATTCCAAAAGCTATACCAAATGTTTTCCTATTATAACAGGATGGTCCCCAATGATTCTTAAAAAGCTCGTAGCTAAACCAGCATATTTACTATTTTATAATCTGATATTCATGCATTAGAATTTGAAAAAAAAGGATAAAATGAAGTCACTAATATAAGACATCTCTGGACAACTAAAAAAAACATGGCCTTTGATATAAGTTGGTAAAGAACACTCTACAAGAAAAAAAAACTTGTGATTCTGATTCAAGATTATCATCCCCCATTGATAGGGATAATGGATTTATTACATAGGAAATAGCTAATCTATAATAAGTAATGTCACCTGGTAGAACTCTCAAAACAAAATGGAATAAAGAACCCTAATGTAGAAGAGGATTACTGAGATACACATTTATTAGTATCATTAAAGCCTGAGGATTTAGGATTAATTACAAAGGAAGAATCTGATCTAATTGATCTTACATTACACAGCTAGAAATTAATGGTAAGGTCGTAAAAGACCAAGTGATCAAGAAATGAATGTGTGAATGCATCTGTGAGACTGTCTAGAATCTTGCTTAGCATATCCTGGCACTCAGTATTCTCATGGACAGTGATTCTAAAGTAAAGGTTGTCTGGCTCACACATACCACGAAGAACAGAGGCCTACCTAGCTCAGTTCACTTAAACGTCAGGGAGAGCTTAGCTCTGAGTATGCCTCCCTGAATCCCCTTACCAAGGTAACTTCTGCCTCCCCAAACTCCACATAGTTCAATCCTTGTGGAAGGCCTTGTGATCAGTTGGCCACATACTTAAAAGGGCATAGTGACTTTACTTAGTCCTGCAATGCTTTAGAAAAATATGTGGAAGCATTAAGATTCAAGAGACAGTCAAATGTCTTAGTGGTGAAAGAAATCTCTAGTCCAGAATGACTACATCAATCCTTCTGGATTATCACTACTTATCAAAAGGTCTCAAACTGAGAATCGTACTTCTACACAAAAGTGCAGATGCCCAAGGCAAAACAAGCGATACTTAGATTTCATTCTGACATGTGTGAGCATTTTTCTGTGGTTAGTTAAGCACCTCTGCTTTGGTAAGAAAGCATGTCAGCCAAAGATCTGATAGGAAGCTGAAGAGGCTACATGAATCACCTAGATGATATGACTGCCTTTCTTTTGTTAAGCAACATTCATTATTAAACAATATTGTCAGTTCCACTCTGAAGATATACAGCAATGTCCCAAAAAGGAAGTCACTGTCACTATGGCTGTCGTGTGTCAGAGGAATACAAAGTAGCTACATGACATCCTTAGAAATAAAACCATTTATGATTACAAAAAGTAATACATATTCATCGTAGAAATGAATCTACTTAGGTTCTGCCAATTGAAAGATAATCAATCTGTGTACATTTTCTTTCAGTGTCTAATTTATTCTTGCTCTCACTTTCTTTTGTATATGCAATTTAAATACTACCAAGTATATACACTTTGTAATAAAATTAACATATAGAAATATACTTTCTCTTGTAGTAAATATTGTTTGAAAATATTATCTAACCTCTGTATAAGACTCCAAAATATGAAAATAACATAAATTAACCATGCATTGGCATGACGTAGGGTTAGATTGCACAAAGTTTTTCTTCACATCTGATTACTATCCCAGAATAATGTCCTAGACAAACAATTAATGGACCAAAATTTTAAAGAATCCTGACAAACATTATAAAAAGGCTTTCCAGTGGTGTATAAAAGTGACTGTCCCTCTGTATTTTTCCCAGAAGTCAGTAGTCTCATTTCTATATATCCTGTTAATTTCATAAGTGGAAAATAGTACCTCTGTGTTACTTTTTATTGCATTTTTAAAAGTATTGTGTATTCTGCATTCTTAGATATTAAATCCCATCCTCATTCCACAAAGACTTTATTGACTAGCAGTAAACTGAGCTAATTTGATTGAGAGAAATTAAATGCCACAAGCCTTCTGAGGAATTATTGTTTGGATGATGATTGTCTCTTGGTTAAAGGAAGCAATAAAAAATGCACCCTAAGTTAATCAAACTGTACTTTTCATCTCTTTTTCTCCACTAAAAACTTTTACTTGGAGAAATGATTATCATTAAACAGCTAAATGAGAAAGATTTGCTTCATGTCTGACACCATCCCATTAAGTAAGCAAGCCTATCATGCACTGATTTGGACATTACCACACTCAAAAGTGCTGTACAGGGGCCGGCCCGGTGGCACACTGCTACAGTGCGCCACTTGGGAGTGTGGCGACGCTCCCGCCGAGGGTTCAGATCCCACATACAGACCGGCCGCTCACTGGCTGAGCGAGGGGCGGGCACAACACCGAGGGTTGCGATCCCGTTGCCGGTCCCGGCCCGGTACGGGCGCGACACTGAGGGTTGCGATCCATTGCCGGTCACGAAAAAAGACAAAAAGAAAAAAAAAAAAAAAAAAAAAGTTCTGTACAAATTTGTAAATAGCTTTCGGGGGTAGGGGGGAGTGAATTTGAAAAAGCTTAATCCCATAAAGCTTACTAAAAAATCAAAAACTCTAAGATTCTTAAAATTATTTACTGGGTTACAGATCTGGAAAGTAAGATTTTTAAATCTTTAAATTAAAGTAAGATTTTTAAAACTTTGGAAATAGGTTGTAAAGGTGATGGATACAAACACACAAGACATCCAGTTTTCATTCATTTCCTCCATCAAAGATGACCTCAAAGTTTGTCAATATTTGTCTTCCCTTGAGAAAAATGAAAATAGGCTGTTTTAGACAGGAATAAAGGACCATTTATCTCCAAAATAAAACAGAAAATTCTTTAAAATGATCTCTTTTTAAACGAAACAAGTGAAAATTTTATAATATATGAGCAATCATTATTGAGAAACTAGTCAAAAGTTCAAACTGCACTTCAACTGCCTTAAAGGTATGTGCTTATAAATAAAAATTTATAAGATATTGCACAAGTAACTTTGAACCATTGTTTTACAAAACTTTAAAAAATTATGGCAAAATTATCTATCAACATAGATAATTTATTTCTTATTATTGTAGCACCAATTATTCATGCAGAATGCAAAGATCTGTCAGCAACATCACTACTAACACTCAACTGATCTTACCAGGTTTAATTTCTTTTTAGTCAAAATACAATTCAGAAAAGAATCTAGCTGACAAAGTTTTCATGTTTTTCCCTTGGATTTTGGTAGACAAAAGATAAAATTAGACCTTCCGTTTATGTTAATTTAATGCACGTTAATTTCCTTTTCATCATGGTAGAGGGGAGGCAGAGAGATACAAAATGACATGTAATGAATCACCAAAATGCATTTGGGGAGGATTGGGGTTGATAGGGATGTCTGGTGAAGGTGCAGAACAGAACAGGTTTCTGAGAGTGATTTTTCAGATGCTTTGTCAGGGCACTCTTTACACACAAACAGAAAGAAATTTCCCCATCCTTCACATCTCTGTTCACTCAGTCACTCATTCCTATGTTCATCCACTTGGACATTCATTCATTCATTCATTCATTCATTCATTCATTCAACAATTAAAGCAGCTACTATTGGCTCTACTAAATATGTACACAATAATCCCTGCATTAAATCTTAGAGGAAAATATATAACCCACCGACAAAGTAATACCTACTAACTCGAGAAACAGGAACAGACGATAGAGCAACTCTTCATATCACTAAAGTTCAAATGGTTTTGGAGGTCTAACAGTGCCATATATTAAAATTCTAGGCTCCAAAGCAAAATTTCAGAAAGGGTCTTCTTCCATACTATGACGACCTTTAAAAAGATTTTGATAGGTATCTCATCTACCCAGGGTCTATCAGGTACCATATTTACCTAAAGACCCATATGACCAAACAACTCAAAATTATAATTCTGGGTGAAAACAATGACCAGAGCCAAGCAGCCCCCACTTAGAAGGCATCTGAGTAAAGGAAACCTAGGCTTTGGCTCTTAGGAATGATAAACTCTCCAGTAAAGGACAGAAAGTAGTATTGATAGTGGTGTGTAGTAAAAATAAACCACTTTCTTTTGTTCCAAGACGAAAAAGCAGCCATTGTACACTATCTGCTTACAGGATTTGTGTTGCTTCTATTGCCACCATTAAAGGAGCTATTTCTGGAGCTGACCCCTGTATAAAAGCTGGGGTGAGCTGAGCTTTTCTGCCTATTAGAGTGAGCAGTAGAGCAAAGGGTAAACCTCTCTGAGTAGATGGGTCAGAGTACAGAGACACTGATTCAGGTTTAGCTGATAGCACCAGGCAAGCCATTTCTAATCTCCCCAGTTAGCAATAAATCAGCATGGTATACACAAGCCTCTGACAGAGGACAAACGGGACCCACTAAAAGGATAAAGAGTTGCCTGGTGAAGCATAGACACTGAACGTGGTCCAAATCTTTCATTCCTTAAGCTAAAGATGCTTTGCCGAAACCCACAGCCATTCAGGACAAGTCTTGGCTCCTCTGCAGTAAAATGACGCCTTCCAGTCCAATCCTGAAAAAACAGACTATGTTCATTCCAAGAATTTATAACTCAGTAATTAAAAGGCATACTCTTGCTTCCCCCTCTATTCTCCGTTGCCTGGAAAAAAGTCAAAGCAAAAACTAGGAAGATGCCACCCAAATCGGTGACACCATCCAGTGCAGAGTAATTCGTGGTTTGATTTTCTTCAGGCCTCCTGATGATTGATCACACCAAGCTGGAGAACAGGAGTAGAATAACTGAGCAGGATGGTGAGCTCTTTTCGGTGGTGTTCTTTTCAAGTATACAAATACATTCAAAGAAGGAAAGAGAGGAGAGCCAAACAAAAACCCAGACAAAATGACCCCTAAAATGAACACTGCCACTGGTGTGCTGTGACAGAGCTAAGACTTCCCTCACACAGTATGACAGGGCATTTTCTGTTTGTGCCACCCAAAACATTCCACGAAGGGCTATGTCGGCGGCACTGTGATCTCTAGTTTCCCAATGAGGAAGCCAAGTCTGAGAGAAGTTAAGTAACTGACCCATGATCACACAGCCAGTAAGCAAGAAAGCTGAGATTCTTTTTTTCGCCCGTACCGGGGACCAGCAACGGGATCGCAACCCTCGGTGTTGCGCCCGTACCGGGGACCAGCAACGGGATCGCAACCCTCGGTGTTGCGCCCGTACCGGGGACCAGCAACGGGATCGCAACCCTCGGTGTTGCGCCCGTACCGGGGACCAGCAACGGGATCGCAACCCTCGGTGTTGCGCCCGTACCGGGGACCGGCAACGGGATCGCAACCCTCGGTGTTGCGCCCGCTCCACGCTCAGCCAGTGAGCGGGAACTGGTCTCCACATGGGATCCGAACCCTCGGCGGGAGCGCCGCCGCGCTCCCAAGCAGCGCACTCTCCAGTGCGCCACCGGGCCGGCCCAAGAAAGCTGAGATTCTAACTGCTCGGGTTTAAGACTCCAGAATTTTGCTCTTCATCGCTCTGCTCTGCCAACATAACATCCTGTTAAGGGTGTAAATGGGATTTTTATATATCAAATCTCATTTAAATCCAGAACGGTAACTTGCTATTTAAAGGACCCTTACGGTGAATAATTTTGAAGGAAAAAAACAAACTGTCAGCAATGTGAATAACTACCACTTGATTTGTTTATCTTACAAATTCAAGCTTTTTGGTGATCATATCTGATGAAAATAAGGCCCACTTGCAAATACCAAATGTGGTATGACTGCCAGGATCCATCAAGCTACCCATCAAGCTATCGGTGGTGATGGTGGGAAAGGGGACAGTAGTGAGGCTGCTGTACACTCTGAAGAGAAGCCTTTAACTGTATGGACAAGGCTCTCATATACAGACAAGGCTCAAAAGTGTACATCAAGCAGTTTACAATTTATGCAAATGTGCCTGGCCTTCACATTGGACATTATGAGTCGTAGATCTCCTTAAGAGAGGGAAACTGGGCCGACCCCGTGGCTCACTCGGGAGAGTTCAGTGCTGGGAGCGCCGAGGCCGTGGGTTTGGATCCTATATAGGGATGGCCGGTGCACTCACTGGCTGAGAATGGTGCAGACCACACCATGCCGATGGTCGCAATCCCTGTACCGGTCAGAAAAAAAAAAAAGAGAGAGAGAGAAACTAAATTAAAACTAAACTGAGGTCTCTTGCCCTCAGGGAAAGAAGATATTATATACACTTGACAAGTGCCCTAATAAGGAAGACTGAAAACAGTGGTTTGGAAAGTAGTTCTAGCAGGAAGGGAGCATAGGCCCCAGTCTTGTCACCTAGTACACAACCCAACCCCTCTTCGAATTCTACCCAGGTTGACTTCAACAACTGACCTTGTAACCCAAAACAACAGAGGACAGTTTGTGTAACTCTTCAATAACACAGTAGGGTGGGGCAAGTCTAAACTGTATTAAAAAATGTTACAACAGCCACTATTTTGTAGATTCCAAGATTTTGGGAACATGCTCTATATGAGAGAGATGTGCTATAATTTAGAAGTGTCATAACGGGGATAAATGTCACTGTGGAATGATCAAACCAGCTTAGAAAATAAATTGGAACTTTTAATAAGCAATATGCACTGGGATAAATGTGTCATATCTATAGTAGGTACATAAAGTAACTGACTTTGATTTTGTTCAGAAAAAAGAACAGTAGACTATTTCAAATAAAAAGTAAAAGCATTCTCTCTCTATAACAGGAAAGCTTGTGAGAGAAATTAGGAAACAAATGACTTGAATTCTACCCACAAACCTGCTCCACGTTAAGTTCACAAAATAAATAGCTAATTCATCAGAAAGGTTCTTTGGCCAAACCATGATATTAAAGGTATTAAATATCCCATATCTATACAATACCTAGCAGAGTACTACCCTAAGTATCTTTTATTATTTATATTACAGTAATATATTTTCAACCTTTTATTATTAAGAAAGCTACCAACAGTCAGAGGACAACACTTTTTGAAAACATAACCACCTATTTGCTTTATTTATCGTGGTCACATTGCCCCATTCTCTTCCTCTGTCTTAAAATTTTAATCGGAAGCTCTAATTAACTTAATATTTTAATACAAACCTAATACCTCTTATTCTCTCCTCAAGAGAAAAATTAAAATACTAACCTGTTTAAATTCATGGAAAGAAAATGCCAGAATCAGGAAAGAGGTTGTTTTGTTCTCAGGGACTGAGAAACTACACTTTATTAAGCATCGGCCATGTATGTTGGGCACTCTGCTAGGGACTTAACATACATGATTTCACTTTAACATCACACTAAGCAAGAATCTAATACTTTCAATATCAAACTCCTCTCAACACTGAAGAACACATCCTCTTAAGAGGTCACCTAGTTCGACCATTTGCCTCTAATTAAGAGCTAGATCTAGCTAAAATTCAGGAAAAAACCTAGAGATCCCTCCAATTCCTCATTTAACAGATGAAAAAAGTGAGGCACCAACATGCCAAGATACAGGTGTAGGGTCACAAAGTTCGTTAAGAGAACTCAGAAAAAGGAAAAACCAGGTTTCCTGCCATTCCTGTTGTGCTTTCTTCACCAGACCAGACAATCTCCACCTGGATGCAGACAGGGTGGACACCTGCCCTCATCAGAGTGAGCACACCAGAGGGGTGGGGAAAGAATGGGGTGCTGCCTGAGTCCCAATGCTGCCTCGTGGGATACAAATTATAAGAGAGGTCTGCACTGAAGCTTCGCTACGCCACTTCTTAAACCACTCTTCTTTCTCATCTATAAAGATATTGTAATATTATACTTCCTAGGGTTGATATAAAGATTACATGAGCTATATTTGTAAAATTCACATTACAAAGTAAGTAGTCAATACGTATTAAATATTAGTTCAACTTGTCTCTTCTCTTTTGTGTTAAGAGCCTTAATATCTTTCCCTTTCTCAATTTCTAATGTCTTTAGATCAGTGGTTTTCACTTAGGACATGGATTGGTAGCCCCACCCACAGAGTTCCTGGGATGCAGTCTGACAATTGCATTTCTAACAACTTCCCACGAAAAGGTGAAGCTGCCATACTTTTGCTTTGATAGTTTTCTCTTCTATTTTAAATTCCCACTTTGGGAAGCACAGATTCCTATTCACTTAATTACCCTAAACAATGTCCTCCCTTCTATCTAGCATTTCTTTGACTTTGTGAAATTTAAAGCTGTTTGCTCAAGCACAACAAAGCAAGACTGTACGAAAACTTTGTCTTTTTTAATTTAATCCCTAGTTCAATGTTATTACAACCTGTGGACCCTAAATGTCAAAAATGATGGTTTTATATTCTGTAGTATTTTACTTTTATACAGGAAATGACCGTGAATATCAGAACAGAAGATACTGTGCTGGAATGCTTCTCTTTCCCATTATAGAAAAATCTCATTGTAATTTGGGCCAAGTCACTCTAAACTGGTAAAGAATTAAAATGATAGAGTATGGCTTAATAAATGTCATTTTATTACTTTTAAGTCAATTATCTGGAACTAAGCAAAGTCAATGAAGGCTCAACTAACTGCTTAAATAAGTGAGTGACACTACTCTTTGTTTCCTACCTCAAAAATCTGTCATGGCTCCCCATGGCCTAGCTAAGGAAATCCACCTTCTTTAGCCCAACACTGAAGGCACCAAAAGCATATCATCCACTATGTTCCTACATTTACCATGAGCTCCCATCAAACAGACAATCACATACTATGCCAGCCACAGTAGAATGTACCTCCTCCAATCTATGTGTCCAAACCAACCCATCCTTTAAGGGCCTATTCAGATGCCCCCTCTTTCACACAGCATTTCTGACCCCCAATTCCCTATTATTCTTGCAATAACTCTATTATATTGAGAAATCTGAAATTTTAAAAAGTAACAGATTAAATATTAATATCTCCACAAAGAAACCTGCACACAAATGTTTACAGCAGCTTTTTTCATAATTGCCAAAACTTGGAAGCAACCAAGATGTCCTTCCACAGGTGAACAGATAAATAAAACTGTGGTACATCCAGACAGTGGAGTGTTATTCAGTGCTAACAACAAATGAGCTATCAAGCCATTAAAAGACATGGAGGATACTTAAACGCGTATCACTACGTGAAAGTCGTCAATCTGATCAGCTATATATAGCATATGATTCCAACCACATGACATTCTTGAAAAGGCAAAAACCATGGAGACAATAAAAAGATCAGTAGTTTCCAGGGAATGGGGTGGGGGTAGGGAGAAGGAGGGAGAAATGAATAGGGAGAGCATAGAGGATTTTTAAGGCAGTGAAACTATTCTGTATGATACCACAATGGTGAATACACATCATCATACATTTGTCAAAACCCACAGCATGCGCAACACCAAGAGTTAACCCTAAGGTAAACCATGGAAATTGGGTGATTATGACGGTCAATATAGTTTCATCAACTGTAACAAATGCACTATTCTGATGTATTTGTGATGTTGACAGGGAAGCTGTGCATGGCTAGGGGGAGGAGGGAAGATAGGGGAAAATTCTGTACATTCTGCTCAATTTTGCTGTGAACCTAAAATTTCTGTAAAAAGTGAAGTCTATAAAATATATAGGTATGATCTTTTATATGAAAAGTGATACACACACACACACATTTTTCTGACTTCATCCAGACAAGTCTTCAACGCTATCACCATCATAACTGAATCCTCCATAAACTGGTTATCCTTAATAAGAAAAGACATGAAGATAAGTACGAACTAAGATTTTGTGATTCAACTTAGTTAAAAAAGAAAAAAAGCCAGCATGTAGCAGTAGATAAATACAGGCATGTTTCTTCCTGAAGGAAAAATTACAACATCTTTCTCCTCTGTTTCAAAAGTCTTTGTAAGAACTGTAAGAATTTTTTAAGCTCCTTTTCAATCATCACAGAAATTGACTGTAAATGCCTCTTGGAGTTCAAATAATGTTATTTTAGGGGGATACATAGAAGCTTACTTTTCTTTTAATACTTCCCAGGAAAATTTACCTTAGAATCAAGCTACTATTTTTTATAAGGCCTCAATGCTACTAAAATGATAGAATGAAGCCATGGATGGTTTTGCGAAACTCCAGCCATGACAGAGTTTTTACGACAAAACCAGATTGGTCCCTGCACACAGCTGGTCCCATCTGATATTTAAGTGAACATCAGTTTGACTGTATTACTGGGTTTTTAGAATATGTCTCTCAAATCACAAAGTTAAAAAAAAAATCACACTGCACTAAATGACATATTAGTTTCATTAATGCCTAGTTTCAGCAAAATCTTTTATCCCGGAATTATTACAAAATATAGGATGTACTGTCACTAACAGAAACCATTCCAATGGAACATGTGTTTCCTTAGCTTTACTCCCACAAGTAAATTTCTTTTCAACATTCTTTTATGTACTATGATAGACATATCACCCCCTTACCATATACACTCCCTTACATTGAAGTAATCATTACTCCGTTGCCTTAAAGTTGTTTTTTTTTTTTTAACTCTTTGGACACTGGGGAAACTTAGAGGGAAAAAGCTAACAATAACAGTAACAGTAATGGTACCATTTTGAACACTTACCATGCACCATGCACTGTAAGCTCTTTACATGCATTGTCTCCCAAGGACACTCTCCCTATTATGCTGATAGATGCCTTTCATAACATGGGACAGAACAAAGGGTTTGAGGACCCCAGAGAACTTTGCAAAGAGAAACAGAAAACTGAGGGTACCATTTGCAGGGTGGGTTTTGTGCTTCAGCTTCCCACCTTTAAAGTGAGAATGAAAACACTTCTCCTACATGAATTATTACGTGAAAAATAAATGACATACTGTAGACAGAGTATCTGAAACAGTGACTATACCACAGTGAAAATTCCCCTGGTATTTTTTAGTCACGTTTGCAGAACAGAATCTAACTTCCCTGAGAAGTTGCTACATACCTGGAACATATATCTTTTTAAGACATGCTACTCTTTTATTCTAGATACAAATACAAGTCAGGTTAGTTGGCATTAATACCCCTGAAAATCTCCACAACCGAGCTGGTATTACCCAATTTCCTCCACATTTAAAGTTATGGCATCATTAGTCATTATTTGAGCTTTTCCTGGTCAATGGCATATAATAAAATGACAAGCAAAAATAGCTGGGCCTTACAAAGGACAAAGGACAAGATCAAGTTCAAGTTCAAGCAGAGCTGTAAGGACAAAGATAACTGGTAAACTATGGTAGATGAGAAGATTTCTTTGTATGCTGTTCAGGAGGTAACAATATCAGCCCGAAAGAGCAGCAGACTTTAAAAACACAGCCCCTGAGGCAAGGCTAGAAGAAAATCCAAACCATGAATGTGCAAAGACTCTTCAAACATGAACGAGTTTTTATAGTCATGTATAATATATAAGGAATAATGCTGGGAGAAAATGTTAACAACAATAATAATTAGAATCATAGGGAGCTAGAATGTAAGAACAGGAGGATCTGTAAATCCAACCATACATCTTTTCTCAGCAATAGCACCCTATTTTCAAATGTCTTCAATGTGTCCCACAGGCACCACAAACTCAAATGTCTCAAATGATTCAGTTAAGGACTCAGCCATCCACCCTGATTTTTATCTGGTATTCCATCTTTGGAAGTTGTCCAAACAATGCTTCTAGAGGTGGATGGACACAGTGGCATACAGAAAGAACCTCACCTCACACGGTCACTAATCTTGCCTTTAAAATACTCTTTTTAATACTTCAGTCCTCATGCTCAAAGCCTTACTGCAGTCTGTAGGAACCTTCTGCCTAGTTCTAGTAATAGTTAACTAACCTAGTCCCCCTGCTTGCCAAATCTGTACTGTACCCTACTACTTCTACAAATATATACATTCTACAACTATTCATTCAGCACAGATCACCTCCCAGCTGTGGTCCTAGGCACTGAGGATATGGTACAAAACAAGTGATAGGAAATCCTCACATTCCAGTGGTGGAGAGAAACAGACAGAGAAAGAAAGAAATAAGAGTTGAGGGACACATGCTATGAGGAGAGTAAATAGGGTGAAGGTGATGAAGGAAGTACACAGGAGAACCCCCTCAGAGTGATATTTAAACTAAAAGTGTAAAGGTTGAGATACATCCAGGCATGCGAAGAACCATCTCAGGCTATAAGAATAACAACTGCAAAGACTCTGAGAAGGGAAGGGACTTGGCACATCTGACTAACAGATCCTGTCAATACACACCTTAAAAACCTCCATGACCAGAGGTGTAAAAACCTGTTTAACCTTGAGAGGTGAAAGATTGCTTTTCTGTCTAGTGCAGTTAGATGGGTGACCGCAGCTTCTGTCTGGGAACTGGAAAAAGCTAAAGGTCTCCAATATGTTGGTAACCTATGACTTAGAGTATTCTCAATACAACGGAGTGTGACAGTATAGTAAAACAAGGACTCTTAATAGATGGATAGTCATGATCACTGAAGTTATTTGAGGCTTGAAATCAAATCTACATTTAAAAAACATAGAAATCATGACTCTGAATAGGGAAAACATTTAACTTAAAAGTAGGTGCGTTTACATTCTGGTAATACTTTTAAGTGAAATAAAGTAGAAGAAAAGGAGCAAAGTGGCTAAAGGTATAAAGAGCATTTCCATGTAAAAAGAAAACAAATAAGTTACGTTAGGAGAAAGGAGGAGAAGCAGAAAGGGGAAGAGATGAGGAGCAGGAAAACCAAAATAGTAAGATTTGAACTAGAGAGGGTTCTAGCTAGAGGGAAGCTTGGAGGGGCTATTTAATCCCCCTGGTGAGAGGCAAAGATAGAGAAGTGTTCCAGTGAAGTCTTCCAGTGATTTGATTACAATTAGTCAGTAGTTCTGGAAGCCAGAAGTATGCAACCTAGGCTGATGATTTTTTAATACCACTGATTTTGATTTCTCTGTCCAAGATTCTAGAATGATCTACAAAGGAAGTCTGTTTGTACATTTATAAAAAGCAGCAGTGATCTCAGGAATCAGCATGATTTCACCAAAAATATCTTGTCAGAAAAAAATCATTTATTTTCTGGTTTGTTTTTATTAAGTAACTAGTATGTTGGGATCTTCGGTAAACACTGCCTGTCTGCAGATGTTGCCATCTTTGTAGAAGGAAGGAGAACACAGGTAGACAAGTCTAACTAGCTGAAGGACCATAATAAATGATGTTAATTAATGGAGCTACGGTCTGCCTAATAGCAGTACAGAGAGGTAAGAAAGGACCAGGGGGAAGAGAGTAATGGAAAGAAAAGGAAAGTAAACATAAGGGAATTGAGATGAAAAGAGAAGATGGAAGGGGCCAAGAATAGAAGACAGAAATTTTTAAACAAAAAATTTAAATGCCAACTTAAAAAAAAAGAAAAACAGGAAAAACAACATGTGGAGTGTGCCTGTGCTACCCAATATGATAGCACTAGCCACACATGGCTAATCATATTTAAATTTGTGAAAACAAAATAAAACTCAAAATTCAGTTCCTTAGCATACTAGCCATATATCAAGTGCATATGTAGCTAGCTGGTGGCTATTAAATTGTGCAGATAGAGGACATTTCCGCCATTGCAGAAAGTCCTAGTAGATGGCTTTTCTCATTTCCTAGCATGCCATAGTTTCTTGGATACCATATAAATTACGCCTGCTTTCTTTCACTGGAAGTTAGAAACACAAATATAATCATATTACAAAAGCACATATAGTTCTTATTTTGCTAATTTGGGCGTTTTGTTTCCAGCTTCTGATTATTCAAAAAACTCAAAATAATGATTGCCACAATTTGCAGCTACACAAAAACACTGAAATTTCAAATGCGAGAAAAGATGCACTATTTTGGTTTGGATTTTATAGCTCATTATTATTCACTTTAGTACCTGCCCTAGGGTGTGGGTGGGGGTTAGAAGCTACTTTGAAAAGCTATTAATTTAGATGGAAAATTATTTTACTCACCACTAATAGAAGGGTGTAGTATGGTCTTTAGGCCCGGAATTAGATCCTCTGGAGTAAATGCCTATTTAGCAAGGAACAACTCCCTTGCCCCAGCTGAGGGGCTGGAATGTGACTTCTATGAGCACTAAAACAGGATAAAGAAACACAGACATGCCTAGCTAAGAAAGATATCTTGATGTTATTTATTGTTTTCTGCAATTTTTCTTGTTTCATACTATGGAATACGTATTGATTTTGTTTCCCTAACTTAATTATAATTTTATTTTTTTTTGACCAGTAAGGGGATCGTAACCCTTGGCACGGTGTTGTCTGCACCACACTCAGCCAGTGAGCGCACCGGCCATCCCCATATAGGATCTGAACCCGCGGCCTCGGCACTACCAGCGCTGCACTCCCAAGTGAGCCACGGGGCTGGCCCTAATTATAATTTTCTAAAATGTAGACATTTCTGTACCCCTTGAGGCCAATAGCATAGTGCTGTGCACAGAGCAAGAGAGCAAATTAATATAAGGTGTGCTAGAAAAATCTCAGTCCACCTATTCTAGGCTATTACTTATCTCAAAATCATTTTTCTTGACTCTTTTTCAGAATTATCTCACACAGAAAGCAAGTAGGACTTGGAGACAGGCATAGCATTGTAGGCTCTAATCCTGGCTGTGACTCTAATAATGTTTGTATAGCTGTCTAAGACCATCAGATTCATAATATGGAAGTCACTGGGGGGTCTTTGAGAAAATGGTTTGTACATAAGATGGTGGTGAAAAAAATCAGTTTGCAGAAATGCTTTAGAAATTCAGTATAAGCCTCTTAGAAGCCACCCATATATTTCAACACTGCTTCCCCTCTATTCCCCAACGGATTTCACAGGCCGAGTCTCAGACCCAGATAACTAAGATGCCCCAAGACATCAATGGAAAAAGGAAAACCAGGCACACTTTTAAAAAAATCTTTTGCTTTATGGATAAATATTGTTTTTGAGTTACCTTGAGTAAGCTAACATATATTTGGTCATGTAATGGCCATGACTGGGTCAAATTTGAGTGCCTAAGTGAATGTTTTCTAATAATCCAATGCTATTATAGATCATGTCTCAATTTAAAAGAATTTCCTCCCTATTTTGCAGATATTTCAGATCCTTATAGTCTGGACAATTCTTCATTCCATTCTTACATCAAAATTAATCTCTATAGGACTTTTACATGAAACATAATGCCTATAACTTGTTCATGCATACATAGAAAATAAGAAAACTGGGTAAGTTTGTCAACTAATTACCTACTAGGTGCTCCCCCAGTTAGGAAATTAGTCTTTTTACTTCAAAAGCACAGGCAACAAAAGCAAAACTCGACAAATGGGATTAAATCAAACTAAAAAGCTTCTGCACAACCAAGGAAACAATCAACAAAGTGAAGAGACAACCTACAGAGTGGGAAAAAGTATTTGCAAACTATGCATTTGATAGGGGCTAATATCCAGAATATATAAGGAACTCCAATGACTCAACAGCAAAAAAAACACAAATAACCTGATTTTAAAATGGGCAAAGGACCTGAATAGACATTTCTCAAAAGAAGACTTACAAATGTCCCAAAAGGTATATTAAAAACGCTCAGCATCACTAATCATCGGGGAAATGCGAATTAAAACTACATTGAGTTATCACCTCATGCCAGTTAGAATGGCTATAATCAAAAAGACAGAGAATGACAAATGCTGGTGAGCATGCAGAGAAAGTGGAACGCTCATACTTTATTCACAACAGCCAAGAGACAGAATCACCTAAATGTCTGTCAATGATAAATAAATTTTTTTTTAAATGTGGTATATGTACACAAAGGAATACTATTCAATCATAAATAAGAATGAAATCCTGTCATTTGCAGCAACACTGATGGAACTAGAGACCATCATGTTGAGTAAAGTAGGCCAAGTACAGAAAGACAAATACCACATGATCTCACTTCTAGGTGGAATCTTAAAATAAACTGGTTTTCATATAGGTAGAGAATAGAACAATGGTTACCAGAGGCTGGGAGGGGAAAGAAGTACATTAACAGTACAAAGTTACAGGTAGACAGGAAGAACAAGTTCTGGTGTTCTAGGCTGACTAAAGCTAATTATATTGTATCATACATTTCTAAATAGCTAGAAAAGAGGATCTGGTTGTAACCACCACAAAGAAAAGGTGAATATTTAGATATTAAGGTGATGGATATGCTATCTATCCTAGGTGAACCATTGTACAATATGTGCATGTATTGAGACAACACACTGTATACCACAAATACGTACAAGTAAAAATTTTAAAAAGAAATTAAGTCTTTTTTTTTTACAAGAAAGTAAGAATTCAACATTTGTTTCAAACAATTTTAGATCATTTAAACTCACTTTTGCATTTTACAGAATAAATTCAGTTTTTATAAAAGGGGGATAATAAGGGACTCAAAGAGAAATAACTTATTATATCTCATATGTGAGGCAATATTGTATAACATAAACAATGTGAGCTTAGGAGCTAGACAGGATTCAGTTCAAATCCCTACTTAGCCACTAACATTACGATGAGGGCTATAGATGGCCAACAGAGGTTACAGAACAAATTAGAAAAAGGTGCCTCTACTGTGCAAACATAGCCTTCACCTGCTGCCTCAGCTGGTGGCCCTCACGCAGTGAACAACTTGTACAACTGCATGCAGTAACTCTGTACACATATGACTTTGGACAAATCTTTCTAAGCTTTAGTTACCTCATCTCTAAAGTGAATACAATACCACCTGCACCTCATTGGGTTGTGGTTAGGATTAAACAGGGTGAAACAGATAAAACACCTGTTTTGTAGGCTGGACAATTAGGATCAACTGCCTAGGAAATGTTAGTTGTCCTCCCTATCCTCTTCCTTTGGTCAATCTTCTACATGGTCAATACACCTGGAACTTCCTATCAAGAATGTATATACTCTGCACTAAAAGAAGTTAATGAGCTTTACAACAGAAGTTGGGTGATGACATACCACCTCAATGTTAAGCTCACTCTCTCTCTGCCTCACTGCATTGCACAATACTAATCACTGAACCTGTATCTTCTCTGTTCCATCTCTTTCTAAACTGATAGCTTGTTGTGACCATATATTATAGAACACAGGACACTAGTTTGAAGTTTCATTCCATAAATTCCATTTGGGAAAACTTCTAAATCCACCCAATGACTGCATGAGTAAATAGAATCTTATCTACATAAACCCCAAACCCTAACCACTCCCGTGATGTTCAGTCATTTCTACTCTGGGAACAAATCTGAATTCTTTTTTCCTAAATTAAAAACTCATTTTAAAGAAAAGTAGTATTAAACTACCCCATAAACATAATAAACCACACTTAAATCTTGGTTTCAATAAATATCTCTTGCCCACAGCTATTAGATTCCACAAGTGAATTTTTAAGTTTGCCAGCAAAACAGTATATTTATTCTAACCATGATTTGCTTTCTGTGGCTTGATGTTCTCTCCAGTTTCTCTCTGATGCTTAGAGAGAGAGGGAAGTGAGTCCAGAAACCTGTTACAGACTTATTCAAGAGAAAAAAAGCACTTGAAAAGATCACCATTTCATACTGGGAGGTCAATTTAGGCCTTACATCAATATTAACAAATGATAGCAACTTTGCCTCTCCCTTGTTTCCTTACTGATTAACTAAAGCTGTACAAAGTAGTATGAAAAATAAGCAAATTACCTAGCAAGAGTTCAAGATTCTGCATTTCACTCAAAGGCCCGGCCAGCTGTGACATACATTTGTTCAATTGAAGAATTTAACAAGAGTTGCAGCAGAAGCTTCTTATTACTTTATAAATAATTGCTTAAATTAGTTATTCTATGTAGATAGGGAAGGTAAAAAGGATCTTGAGTAGCATGGGGAAATTACAAGTAAGTAGAAATTATCTCAAATCCTAAATTCAGCTACTGACATTTAACATGCATGGGCCAAGATCCAAGATTTCATTTTAACAAACTTTGGGTTAGGGCTGGAAGACAGCCACACAAGAGGCTCAAGAAGGCCAACTAATGACTGCGCTAGAACTGGAGGGCTTACTTTCACATCACCACCCACCTGTACCCAAGATGGTCCTCATCTCCAAGACCATGAGACTCATTTCTGATACTCGAAAACCCTGACAGTACTCATAAAAGCTTATGTCTAAATTTAACAAAACTACTTAGATTTATAAAAAGTCTTCAGTTTGATAATTTCTTTAGCACCAAATTTGTCATTTCTGTGGTAGCAAGTTAAATTATCTTCATATATGTTTAAGTTTTAGGCAATTTGAAAGCTAAAAGTATGATGAAAAGAATTCACCCAATGATAATGTAAATCAGCCAACTTTTCCAAGAGACAAACTGCTAATACAGGGCTTAAAAAAATAAAGATACACATTCCCTTTCACCAAACGTGTCCTAAACAAAGATGAATATGACAACACTACTAGATTGTTCATGAAAATGTGATTATTTCAGTGAAAAATCTGGAACAACCTGAAAGTCCAACAGCAAGGTACTGGTTAAATAAACTATATGATGGATGTTAGTCTATTAACTAGCCATTTAAAAAACGATTACTTGCTGATATTTGAAAATGCACAAGATAGTAAGTTTTTAAAAAGTCAAAAACAATATGCACAGATTGTGTACATATTCTTAAAATGACTTGAAAGATTTAAACCAAGATATCACTGGGTTGTGGGACTATGGATATTTTAAGTTTTCTTCTTTTAGCTAATCTGTATCAATCAACATTTCTACAAGGAATATATATTGATTTTGCAATAAGAAAAATGGTTTTCAAAAAGACCTTAGTTTTCATCTTATTCCTGCTTATATTTAACAGACTGAAATTGTGCAAATCATTACATTTGCAAGGTATAATACAGTTCTGAATACATCCAAAAGTCCCTAATGTAACACGTGGCTCACATATAAATGAATTAATTCAATTAAAAAATTCTCTGAGCACCTATTTGCCAAGGGCTACTCTGTGGTTGGGGATGTAATGATAAGTAAAGGTACTTCTCTGTCCTTGCGGAGTTCACAGTTGATAGAGAATGGGACAAAGACAAGCAATAACTACTCTACAGGGAGAGACAAGTACTAAGGAAGAGAAATATGTACAAAATCTTACAGGCTCAAGAATGGAGCTGCTAGCCAGGCTGTGGGGGTTCAGGAACTGGGTACTACAGAAAAATCCAGAGTTTGTTAGGAGGACAAGCATAGGAAACAGCATGTGGGATGCAGTAGAGACACAGAAGAGCATGGGAAGTGAGGGCAACGGCAAAAGCGGGTGCTGGGGGAATGCGTGCTGCATGTGAGAGAACAGCAGTAACTCTTAAAAGGAAACTTCAAAAAGAAAAAAGAAAAACACTAAAGGGCTTTGTAAGATATTCCAAGGTGTTTGGAAGTCAGAAGCACAGTGGAGATGCTTATGATTTTATATCATCAAGGAGATAAGAATGATCTTATCTCTCCCACTGCTTTAACTATCACCTTCAGACCATGACTCCTTAAAGTACACCACTAGCCCAGACACTCTCCTGTACATCGGACCCAGATTCCCAACTATGCACTTAATTGTTTATTTGCCATATGCCCCATGAATTCTAATACCTCCTTCCAATTTAAAGATGTCCCACATCAAGCTTTTTATCAAATCTTAATGCCTCCTCTACTCGGAAAATCAAGCCAGAATCATCAACCTACAGTCTTCCTCTCACACTTTCACACTTGAAAGTTGGAGAATTTGCCTTAAAAATTTCTCAAATACTCCTTGTCACTCCTGCAACTTAGTACCTACCCTTTAGTGAAAGCACCTCACCATATCTTGATTAGATACTGCAAAGTCTCTTAAATTCTCTTTCATTCTACCTACCATCATCCATGCCCCAATACTGTCCCTAGGAGTGATATCTACAAATAACAAAGCCCAACACTTCGTTCCCCAGTGACGATGCCTCTGGATGTTCCCACTGTCCACGATATAAAATACAAAGTCCAACTCAGCCTCGTTAGGAGATTTTCTTCAGCTTCTTCATATCCTAACACTTGGTTCAGATTTACGTTAAAGCCACATCATATTATAAGGACAAAACAACTGGCTACAAATGAGTAAAAATATACAAGTGGGGCCGGCCCAGTGGCACACTGGAGAGTGCACCGCTTGGGAGCGTGGCAGCGCTCCCGCCGAGGGTTCAGATCCCATGTGGTGACCGGTTCCCGCTCACTGGCTGAGTGTGGCGCAGGCGCAACACTGAGGGTTACGATCCCGTTACCGGCCAGTAAAAAAGACAAAAAAAGGAAGGAAAAAAAATATATATATACAAGTGAAGTTTCTCTGTAGTAGCACCATGCTGTACTAAAATATATATCTTTTAGTGTATATCTCCTGTGAGATTTTTCAGGGTTAGCATTCTGCCTGAAATATTACAGGTGTTCAATAAGTTTATCTAAGTAAATGACTTTTAACAGCCAAGTAAAAGAAGTTCCTAAGCACTTCACATGACATGTATAGTTTAAAAAAAAAAAAAAAAAAACTATTTTATATATGATATAGAAAATCGTGGCCTGTGTTAAAATTTTTAATGATATATTTCCTTTTAAGGACCACCCTCTACCATAAAAAGACTCTTCCATAGGTGAACCTCATCTATATATTCCATCACAAACATCAATTTCACCATGACAAACTTACCAGCATCACAGATCACCCACAAATTGCCCATGAGTAAGAGAGACTTGTTCTAGAGTGCTGTCCAGGGTTTTATCCAGACCTCAAAATTTAATCAGCAAAATAAAAACCAACTGACTCTCAGGTTACTGAGCACTATTAAGGAACACACTGGTTACTAAACTTGTGTTTAAATGCACACAAACACACTGCCCTAAAATTCCAACAATTCTAGGACAATACAGCACAGTCACTCTCTGACACAGGACTATGTGGTTATCATCTCTTTATCAGAATGTAATAAATATAACATCTGAAGCCTCAAAATTGCTGAGCAGTATACCCTGTGACAGCGAAACATAATAAAAAGAAATACAATACTACTGAGTTTATATCAAGTAGGGAACTGGATTAACGTATTACTACAGTTTCATTTTACAGAATGTTCTAATCATATGTCCCAATAAATGAGCTCCCCCTTTTGTTCATTTACTCTCCCATTTTTAATTAATTGCCTGCTGCTTCTGAGTTGCAATAAAAACATCAGGCTAACTGCTGAAAGACAAAAGTTTCCATTTACTTGAGAATAGAGTTTAGGTTTGAATAACCAAAGTTGTATATACTTTAACCACAAAGTAATGACAACAATAATATTCGTCACTATAATAACTAACACTTACATGTACTTATGTAATATGTGCAAGTCCCACTGTCTGCTTTATACATTTTATATTATTTAATACACAGAACCTTTTAAGGTATGTCTATATTAACACTATAATATGTGTAAACACAGGGGAGCTGAATAACTTGCTTCAGATTACACAGACACTAAGCAGCCAAGATGGGATTCCTAACTAGAGTCCACACTCTTAACCTCTACATCCAATAAGATGAGATCTCTCTTTTAAGATACTGAGAGGGAGGACTTGACAAAGAGAAATATTTCAATTGTGGATATTCTAGTCAGTATTTCCTCACAAATCTTGAGGCTACAGTGTAAAAGGATCTATCCAATTAAATTTATATTTTGTCACTAATTTTGAATACTAATATTTTATCAGAAAACACAGACTACTTCTTTAAACGTATAATTTTGAAAGCTTTACTGACTATATTAGTCTGTTATTCGCCATTGTACAATATAACCTTGAAACAGCATTGATCAATAATAATGTAAGTCATTTTGTAACTTTAAGTTTTTCTAGTAGCCACATTTAAAGTATATAAAGAAGATAAAATAGGTAAAATTAATTTTAATATTTTATTCAATGCAATGTATCCAAAATGTCATTATTTCAACAGTAATCAATGTAAGTTATTAAAGAGATGCTGCACATTCTTCCTTTCATGCCAAAGCTCCAAAATCCAGTGTGTATTTTACACTTATAGCACAACTCAACTAGGATTAGTCATACTCAAATGCTCAACAGCCACATATAGCTAGTGGCTACAATATTGAACAGCACAGTTCTAAAGTATATATCCAATTTAATAAGGTAAATGTAAAAAGGTAGCTCTGTTCACATACTTCCTTCACAAACTTTGCCCCACAATTAATTATCTTTTTCAAGCTAAAAAGAAAAGAACATACCTATGTAATAACTTCCAGCTGCAGTGATGATCAAACATTAATTGCTAACTGAAATGTGCTAATTGGCAGTACATAATTGTATCCAACCAGAGTGGGTCCAATGACACTTTCCTTAGCTCCAGTCTTATAACCTAATTCCTCTGTTGGGCCAAACATAAGGTCTAAAGAAAGAACTGAGTAGTAAAAATATGTAACCATTTCTTGGAAAACATGCTGTGGGTAAGTCAAATTGTCTTTATTTCCAACAAACATCTCTGTGTAGTTACCTACATGGAATACAGTTGAATCTGGTCATCTTACCCTGACATTTTCTTCAACTAAAAGTCAATTTCACCCTAAGTTCCCAGTCTGGATCTTCTCTCTCAGCAGTCAATTTGACTCTATCAACATTAGATTAGGGAGGGGGTGAGCTCCCGTGGATAGCAAAAGCTCTTCTTTTCCACTTACGTTTTATTTACTCAACAATTAAGTACATGTTAACCCTATCACCCTTGAAAATATAAAAAATTAATTTGAGCAAAGGAGTTTTTCCCCCACTTAAAAGTAGGGATAAGGGCCGAGCCTGTGGCACACTCGGGAGAGTGGGTGCTGGGAGCGCAGCTGCCTCCCGCCGCGGTTCGGGTCCTATATAGGGATGGCCGGTGCGCTCACTGGCTGAGCACTGTGTGGCCAGTCTCAAAAGGGACAAAAAAAAAAAGCAGGGATAATATCTAGCATAAATAGAATCTAACCTATGTTGGACTGTACAATTTACTCAGTAAAAAACAAACAACTCCTAGTGATACCCCCATCCCACCCCAAAAAAGGCAGAGTGGGTAGAGGGAAAATGTCAAAACAAAAGCCTGTGCTAGAAAACTTCTAGGGAAAAAGAACAAACATCCTCTTTGGGAATTACTCTAGGCAACACAGCAAAGAATTACAGCACATAAACTGAGGTTACATAAACACTCTAATAAAATCCAGGGCTTGATTTATGGAAGCAGACTGTCTCGTGCTTGCTTCCACAGAGCACTGTGGCTCAGCCTGATGTACCAGTGCCTGGAAAGCGGCACACTCACCCACCACTTTTCCAGCAGCAAGAGGAGGGGGTTTGCTGGAAGCTGTTCTGTCTTTTAGTCAGTGGTGTGTGGATGGGAATGGAAGGAGAGGAGGGAGGAGCGGCTAAAAACACCATGTATTAACCCTTCTCCTTTAAAAGATGGAAATAATGAGATTTCATCTGTGCATTCATAGCCCCAGTAGAGAAACGGCCCTCCACCTCTACTCCCATTCTCCAAATCACATCATCACCAAGAGAATACACAGAGCAATGAAATCCAAGGGGAAGAGCATTTAGTACCAAATCCAAAGTGTTCAGAAAATGGCAGCATTTAAAGGAGCTTCAAAATTTGCAAATAAAACATTATCTGTTCTTCATATAAGACAATAGTAAATGGAGAAGCAGCCTTGATGAAATTTGTATCACTATTATGTCCAATGCTTTTTGTATTATCCGAAAATAAAAGAGGAAGAAAAGAAAAGCTCACAGATATAAGCCTTACAATATGGATTCTAGCATTTTTATTAAATAAAGCTAATTCTATCCTCCAAAAAGGTATTTTATTTTTATCATCAGCAAACAGGCAAGCCTGCATATGAAGCTGCCTCACTCATCCATAATAACAAAGTCAGGAAAAGTTCTTTAAATTTTATTTTCTTAAACTAATTTAATTTGATGAATCTACAGTTTAATGGACTGTCATGAAGCATTTTAAGCTCAGCAAGATTTTTTTAAAACTATCATGTCCATAAGACTATAGCTCCACTTTTACATATAATTTCAAAATGTGTCAGATAATTAGGCTGGCCTATAAGAATGCTGAAAATCACATTGCTACAACATGTCTCTAAGCAAAATATTGGCCAAACTGTGTGAAAACCATGTAGGTCTCTAGCAGTTGGTTTATTAGGCTCTCACCTCACAGCAAACTTGCAATGGGGAAGACCACAAGACCTCAAATAAACAGTTTCATTTCTGAGTCAATGGCCTTTTACAAGCATTTGTAAAGACTTCATGCAGAATACAGAGGTGTCACTGGTGAGCCTGGGCTAAAACAGATTCTCCCAAAGAAAGTTCCAGAACAAGACTGTGAAACAGAACTAAACAGTGCCATCTGGTGCAAGAAGAACAGGGAAAAATATTAGCTACAGAACTAAGAGGCAGCGCCTCATTTTAAACCTCAACTCATATTAGACCTAGTGATTTACTTTTTTTTCAGAGAAAGGTTCCAGTGTTTCATGCACATTTTTTACACATCAAAAATAATGTTTCCTTTTTCAATGGAAGCAATACTAAGTTTTCCATCAACCTAAACCATCAGCTATTGAGCTACATAAACTTAAAAACCATTATCACTCCTAGCTCCAGTTTTGATTAGCTCCACACCTCATCTGTTTCAATAGGTAACTTAAGAATCTTATTACAATATTTTTTATCCTTTGAATTTCTCTTCAGTTTAGCACGCTATTTCAATATGCATCACCTCTCTTCCTCTTCTCCAAGAAATAACACTGTTCAAGTAAAATTCTTCTAATCTTTATAATTTATGCTCAATCTTTTCTTTGGAGGTGGGGAGGTTTGGCGTCTTTGCAATGCTTAATGCTTTATTGAACACCTATACTCTGTGTATTCCAGACAGAATTACTAACCACTTGCCAAAAACAAACACAAGAGAATAAAACAGCAATACCACCAACAATTTACAAGGGGGCCAATTACTAAATTAATTTTAACAGGCTATTTCTAATGAAACTGCAACACTGCTAATACCATAAAGACTTTATAACCCAGTCATTCAAAGAACATAGCAAAATTTCGTAGGTTGCCAAAAATGACAATACTAGTTTACAATGGAAAACAAAAAACTAAAATAAAGAAACTGGGGTATCTAGGAATGAAAACACTACCTCCACTATCACCATATTCAAAGACAAGTTTTCCAGATTCCTTCATAAAATAATAATCCATACCCAATCTATTTCTGATTATAGAATAATAGAATCTTGGTGACAGAAAAGATTCTTTTGAACACAAGAGGTAGTACATCAACTTCACTTAAAAAAAAAAAAGGTAAACATAGACACATACACACACAAACCCAAGAATGCCTGCATGTACTTTTCCTCCCAGAATAGAAGTAAGTGACGCAATAAATCCTTTGAGCATACAGAAGAGCTAAGATAAAACGTCCCTTGCTGGCAGGCTTTATACCTCAGGTCTTATAATGTGAACTATTATCAACAAACCTGCTGGAATCACTATAAATTTGATAGAGCATTGTCCTTATCATTATGCATAGAGGGAGAAAAATTTGTAAGCATGGGGATGAAACAGCGATCCTAATGAAGACACATGCTAACCACTAGTTCAGGATAACTGGGGACACAGTGAGACATGCATGCATGAGTGGTGAAGAATGAAAATACTGAAATTAGTAAATTTTGCAGATAATATATTTAAAGGGAGAATGAAGCTTTTTACTCCCTTTTTCTACAAACCCTTTGCATTTAAGAACCACACAGAAATTTTTCCTCTTCAGTAGCCTGTAGATGGTGCTACTAACCTGTTTTTCTTTTGCCTGACTATTGCTGCAGTTTTATCACTAGAGGAAGCTAATTTATATTATTTCATTCTTCATAAAGCTTGGGAGGGTGGGTGGGAATTATCCTACCTTCTCGTTGATCACTCTGTATATTTATACATGGGGCTACTTTCTTTAGAAAACACATGTTTAAATTATAAATCCTGTGTAAACTTGTTCAAAATAAAATTATTATAAATACCTAAGGAATGCAATTGTTAAGGTGGAAAAAGCTGTGTCGACAATGTCATCTTGTATACCTCCACTTCCAGACACGCACAATTAACAGTTGAAAAAGGAACTGGTCCAGAACACAGAGATGGTGCCCCAGGGTAACCTGGGGCTACTTCAGGTCCCCTGACCTCCATTAGAGAATATCTACTTTACCAGCTTGCCCAATAATGAAAATGATGTAGACACATCACGCCGTACTGTCATCCTAAATCTGTGTAGAATATAGCCAGAGAGGTTCTAGGATGCTCCCAAGGTCGCAAAGCTCTTCAGTGGCAGAAGGAATTAGAACTCAGATCTACCACCAGACCAAGATGCCCTAAGAGGCCAGTGAAACCTTGTAAAACATGCAATTCCTTTGTAAAATGGCTATTACTAAATATACCTGTTTTGAACATCATATATTGCAGAAGAGTAAAGCAAACTACATCTGCAGTAAATTAATTTAAAATGGTTTATATGGTTTATTTCACCTCCAAAGCAGTAAGATCACTTATCTTTTCATTAATAACCATTATTTTTTAGAGCAGTTTTAGGTTCATAGAAAATGTCAACAGAAAATACAAAGTTCCCATATATTTCCTGTGCCCATATATGTACAATCTTCCCAACTATCAACCTCCCCCACCAGAGTGATATGTTTGTTACAATCAATGAACCTACACTAACACATCACTATCACCCAACTTCCATAGTTCATATTGGAAGGGTGTTATACATTCCATGGTTTTTGACAATGTACAATGCCATGAACCCACCATTGTAGTACAGTTTCACTGCCCTACAAATCCTTTCTATTTTGTATTTCATGTGAAATACACAATAAATTAATTTGAAGATGTTTAACTATGGGAAATATGTAAGGACTAGGAAGAATCTCTTTAAATAATTTTACTATTATAAATGGCCAACAGGTATATGAAAAAATGCTCAACATTACTAATCATCTGGGAAATGCAAATCGAAACTACTCTGAGATACTACCTCACCCCAATCAGACTGGCTGTTATAAAAAAAAAAGACAGAATAACAAATGCTGGTGAGGATGTGGAGAAAGAGGAACTCTTCTTCACTGCTGGGGGACTGTAAACTAGTACAGCCATTATGGAGAACAGTATGGAGTTTCTTCAAACAACTACAGATAAATCTACCATATGATCCAGCAATCCCACTACTGGGGATATATCCAGAGGATTGGAAATCATCATGTTGAAGGGATACCTACACTCCCATGTTTACTGCAGCTCTAGTCACAACAGCCAGGTGATGGAACCAACCTAAGTGTCCATCAATGGATGACTAGATAAGGAAATTGTGGTATATATACACAATGGAATACTACTCAGCCATAAAAAAACAAAATTCTACCATTTGCAACAATGTGGATGAGCCTAGAGAAAATTATCCTAAGTGAAAAACACAGGTACAGAAAAAGAAATACCATATGTTGTCATTCATAACTGGAATCTGGATCCATAAATAAACAAACAAACAATAAAGAGAGGCAGAGAGAGAGAAAGAAAGAAACAACAATCACAGTAATACATTGAACTTTTACAAAGCGAGAAAAGAACTGTGGTTACTAGAGGTGGAAAAGGGGAGGGAAGGGGGAGAGAGAAGGGGAGAGGGAGAGGGAGAGGGAGGGGGGGAAGGGGGACAGGGAAGGGGGCTAGTAGGAATTGATTAACAGACACAAAGAATGATTGCATATCGTAATGATGAATAAGCTAACTATACTGATCTAACCATCACACATTGTACACAATTTTTGAAAATCAACATTGTACCCCACATGTATGTATAATAAATTATCTTAAACACAGAACGAAAAATCTATCATTAAAACTGAGCCACAGTCAGAAGATCTTAATCTGAAAAATCTGTAGTAAATGTTAAATTCATTTCAGCATTCACTTTCGTAATATGGATACTCTTTGTAATTAATCCCCATTACAGCTAAGTTAAATGAAGGAGATCTAAATAATGCTGACAATAGATAAAATTTTACAGTGCCTACCAGGTAGTAGGCACTGTGCTGGTGGAGGCTTTTCATATATATTATTACTGATTTTTATAATAATCTGTAAGGTATGTGGGTATCATAACCCCACATTACAAATAAGGAACCCAGGACTGAGAGAAGTGATGTCACTTTCCCAAAGTCACATGACTATTAAGAGATGGAGTTTGAATTGGCTCTATTTAATAGCAAAGCCTATAGTTTTAGCTCTATACCATGTAGACTCCTAAACCAAAGCCATTTACAGACAAATAGTGGCAGAATTTTTATTATAAACACGTACCCATGCAACTTTCCCACAAAACTGAGTTATTATGTTCTTAAACTGACATTTAGTCAATATAATAAAAAGAATCAATTTTATAAAAAAGCCTAACTTTCACAGTTCAGTAACAGTGTCTGATGAGAGGGGGTAGAAGGCCTAAATCATGGGTAAGTTTTCTCTGCATGTGACCAGTCATGGCTGGCTCAGGAGACCCATTTTTGGAATTGTGTGGGCAGCAACCCCTATGGATGTGCTTATCAAGGTTTTACATTTCTCTTTTTGGAAATCAAAAAAAAAAAAAAAATCTGAAAATAAAATATACTCTAGTCCCTCCATCATTGGTAAACAATGAAATGCTGAAAGGATGGGATGGAGAGCTGCTAAATACTTGGAATATTTGGTTTTTGGGTTGAAGTGAGGTTATGCCACAGCTAAGCTAACTCCTGCTTCTCAGCTAACTCCTCTACACTGCCAGAGCCTCCTGCTTCCTCAACACTGCCTCACTCTCCCTCTCCACAGTCCATCCCACACCCCCCTGCCACAGCACTTCTGTCCAATGCCACTGGTCAGAACAGCTCTCTACACACGGTCTCCATCCTGCGTCCTCAGTGTCGTCTCTCACTACTCTTCAACTTGGCTCTAGTTCAAGTGAAATCAAGGTGAAAGACGGGTGGAAAGTATTAAAGGATGTTTATAGATTAAGGTCTCAAAAGCACAAGTCTTCCTCTATATATTTTTAATAGCTAACATTTATTAGGTGCTTAATATCTGCCAGGTTTTATACTAAAGGTTTTACATATGATGTATTATTTAACCCTAAATTAACACCAAGAAGTGGACACTATTATCTTCATTTCACAGATTAGAAAACTGAGACATGGCCAGGAAGTGGTAGAGCAGGTTCAGACCCATGCTCTCTAACTCAAGGGACATATTTTTAGTCATTACATCAAAATGCCTTTGTCTCCAGATGTTCCTATTTGGGCTAAAAGAAGAGTTTCCAGTTGACAATTTGCAAAGGAACAGCTGACAATATGTAAAGAGACATTATAATTTTAAGCAATTATATTTTAAAATATTTTAAAATTGTCCACATTTAAAAATATCTTTAAACATAATTATTTTAAATAAACTTTATTGTGTATTCTTAAGGTATACAACATGATGTTATCAGATACATACATATACAGTAAAATGGTTACTATCGTTGAACAAATTAACACATCCGTCATCTCACATAGTTAGCCATTCCCCCACCATCCAGTTGCAAAAGCAGCTATAATCCACTCATTTAGCAAAAATCCTGAATATAATGTACAATTAACTACAGTTCTCATGTTGCACATTAGATCTGTAGATTTCATCCTACCTATCTGCTACTTTGTATCCTTTCACCTACAGCTGCCCATTTCCTTCCACCCCACCTCAACCCTGGTAACTACTGTTTTATTCTCTATATTTGTATTTTTTATCTGTTTTTTGTTTGTTTGATTTGGGTTTTTTTTGATTACATATATAAGTGAGATCATTAAATATTTTTTTTTCTGTGTCTAGCTTATTTCACTTAGCATTATGTCCCCCAGGTCCATCCATGTTCTGACAAATGGCAGGATCTCCTCCTTTTTCAAGGCTGAATAATTCCACTATATATTGTATATATTGTATAAATATAATTATGTTTTTAAAACCTATCAAATATTTACCAGTACTATGTTCTAAATGAACATCCTAAGGTACATGGCTTGTTTAGCAAAGTAGATTACGGTTTTATATGGAAAGAACCTGTCTGCCTTTACATTCTTTGTCCCTCTGCATTGCCACCAAGTGTCAACAAAGTGTTACCTACAATGAACACATTTGGTAAGTACATTCAGCTGATCAGCAAAAGAATTAGCAGGAACATTCCAATTTGTGTCAGCTCAGTCAAGGTCTCAGTGCCTGGGGGCGGCTGTGCTGGTGACATCAGATGTGCTGAGTGGCTGTGGAATTCCTGCTGGAAGAGGCATTCCCTTTGCATACATTGACAGGCCCTCTCCTCTAACTCATCTACACCTCCTAGCCCTCTAGAGTCACAGACCGATAGGCCCAGGGCACATCTGCTGTCTGAAGGAATAAAGATGGCTGTTACTGTTGTTCTTGCTGCATTTCAAGGCCTGAGGACTAAGGAGAAAAGGTGAGCAAATGCAATGAAGAAGTGGCTACAATCAGAGTGGGGCAGAGAGAGGAGAAATGATGCAGAAAACTCTAGGAAAACAAGGCTTATCCTCTGATAGAAACATAATATTAATTATCTTTGGCCACACGATAGCCCCTGTCCAGCCTAAAACTGCACTCATTTTAGGTGTAACATACCATTGTGTGTTAAGATTAATGTAAAATTAAAATGTATTTTTGAAAAAGTATTAGCTTTTAATAGTTCCAGTCAAGTAATGTAAGATTCCTATCTCGTCATCATTTAAAATTTATTATAGATTTCCCATTGCACTTAACACAAAAAACAAAATCTTTACCTTGGCCTCAAACTTGGCACACCTTTCCAGTATCACTCTTACTGAGCACATTCAGAGCCACCCGGGCCTTCCAGTGCCTGAAAGCAGCTCAGCACTTTCTTGCCTTCGGCCCCCGTTTGCTCTACCTCTCAAACCATCCTCAGCCAGCTCCTCTACCTTTTGCAAGTTTGCTTTGAGAAAAGTCATTTAAACTGCATCAGGTACCCGTTTCCCACTCACAGTAGTCTCTCCTGTTCTTTCACAACACTTACCACATTTTGTAGTGCTGTGGGTTGAATGTCCCCCCAAAACTCACTGATGCTTGACCCCCACTTAACAGTTATAAGAGGGTGGGAAATCTGATTATGGTATTTGAAAAGTAGGGTCTTTAAGAGGTGATTAGACTGTGAGGACTGTGTCCTTGGTATGGATTGATCCATTCACAGAGTAATGGGCACGGTTCTCATGGCTTCATAAGGAGAGGGAGTGAGGTCAGCGCTCTCTTGCTTATGCCACTCCTTGCCATGTGACACCCTGAGTTGCTGCCCAGAAGAAGGCCCTCACCAGATGTGCCACCTGGACCGTGGACTTTGCAGCCTCTAAAATTGTAAGAAATAAATTTCATTTCCTTATAAATTACCCAGTTTTAGGTATTGTTATAAGCAACAGAAAACGGACTAATACATGTAGTTATTGCTCATCTGTGTTATCTGTGCTTCCCCCACTAAACAGCAAATTCTGTCAGTGCAGGAACCATGTCTTTATTTTTCATCATTGTCTATCCAGTTCCTAATACCACCTGCCTAACAGTAGGAACATTGTAACAATTTTTTGGATGTATGAAACAATGAATAGAAGGAAGACAGCAGGAGATGGGTAGAAAGAGGTGTCAGAGATTAAAGACAAAGAATGTATAAGAGGAAATGATGAGAAACAAGAAATTGATTGTGCAATGAAGACTGTATGACCATATAATCTTGGAACCAAGAAGAATCAAGGACCAGCTGATTCCTTTCCCTCATTTCATGAGGAGGAGGCAGCAGTCACCTAAGGTCTCATCATAGCTAATGCTAAAATCTGCGTTTCTTAAGCTTGATTTTGTGCTGCTTATACTAAATTATGAGTCCACACAACTTTTGAAAAAATGATTCACAATTGCCTTAAAAATCCTGATGAAGCTATAATATGGCAAGTCTAGACAAAAACAAAACAAATCAAATGCAAACAAAAACATCAATATCTCAGAGCCTCCATTTCTCCCTTTCAAGCACCACTGACCCAATAGCCCCCAAAGAAGGAATGCATTGTGAGACAGGTATTATGCCAAGTGCTTTACCTAATTCCCCATTGCCACAGGGCCAATACCATCCCTTCTCCCATTTATAGATGTGACTTGCCTAAGTGACACAGCTCATAAGTAATGGAGCTAGACAACAAAAGAAATTTAAAAGCCAAACAACAAGAAATTCACATGCAGCAGAATTCCTCACAGAAGCTATCCAACCCACATCATCAAAAGCATTCTATATAAGTTTGAAATTCTTTAGTGGGTGGCATAAAGTAGGAACTAGGAATGCTAATGTTCTGTTTTCATACTCTCAACTATAGAAAGAAGTGTTAGATGCCACAGATACAAGTAATTTCTTGTACTGAAATACCTCAAACCAATAGCAACATGTATAAAACTCACCAAAAGCAGAATTGTTGAGTATGGTACTCATACTCAAGACATGCCTAACTACTAATGTTTGTGCCGAATGGCAATCTCAGCAGAGAGTTTAGTCATAACAAGGAGGCTAATCCATCTGTCTACATAGCTTGATTTCTGTTTGCAATCCTGTCAGTTAACTTCCAAAACTGTCACTAGGTACAAAGCTATTAGTATAACAAGACAGTTATAGAGGCACTTCCAAATTTACCATGGAATTAACAAATGTGGCAATAATATCCATAAGCATAAGTAATATCAGTGCAATAATTCTCATTTTCCTCCAAGGGAGGAAAAACAGTATTTAGTGTAACATCGGAAGAGATAGAGTTGGCATTATAAGCCAGCTTTCCCAACTTCTCATTCAGTGCTCTCTGGGAATGTTACTCACATCTCTCATGGCACTGATTTTTCAGAGGGTACCAATTAAGCACTGAACAGTTAAAAGAAAGCCTACATTTATCTTTTGTAATTTGCCTCTGTTCTCCATCTTAATGGACCTAAAATGCCTATAACCTCATCCTGGACTACAAATAACAGGATTCAACATTCGTTCCCTCTTTAAAAGTCTCCGCTTCCTTAAGTCCTTTCAACTTTGGTTGTACTTCTTTCTCTACCACGGAATACCCAGTACTTGCCAATCTCTTCAGAGACACAAAGTTTCCACCCAAATTTGCCACCCTAGAGCCACAAAGGTCTTGCTCCACACTGCTTTCCAACACATGGCATTCTCTCATTTAAAGGTCTTTCCTCTTTCTCTGGGTTTCATCTATACACATCATGACTAGCACAACATGGCTCACATTTGGATCACATATGTTGTAATTTTACAAACATATGCATACTCACTCATATGCAAACATACACATACATTACAAGGGATGTTCACTGCTTAAAACCTTTCTCCATTTGGTCATACCATTTAACTCAATGAAACTTAATACTTAATTTTCAATAACAGCTTTATTGAAACAATTTGCATACCATACAATTCACCCATTTAAAGTGCACAATTCAATGGTTTTTAGTATAGTCAGAGAGTTGTGCACCCATCACCACAATGTAAATTTAAAATTTTATCACCCCCAAAAGAAACCCCATACCCACTAGCAATCACTCCCCACCCCACCCCCCATCTGCCTCAGCCCTAGGCAACCTCTAATCTACTTTCTATCTCTATACATTTACCTCCTTTGGTCATTTCATATAAGTGGAGTCGTACAATATGTGATCTTTCATGACTGGCTTTTCTTTCACATAGTATAATGTCAACACTTTTTTTTTTTTAAAGGCCACCTTGCCCTGCTCATTCAAGTCTGACTTCTTGAGGACTTCTCCTGGAGTGACCAGAAATAAAGTAAACCAACATAGCAATTATAGGGAAGGCTGGAGAGGAGAATACCTACAAGGGTCTGGCACCCACAGTCCTACAGCCTGCCCATAGCCACACTCCACCATTGGCCCACACAAAGTATACACATCCCCATGGCTTTAGTTTGGGAAAAATGCAAGGGCATAAATTACATGCATGTACACCCCTAAGGGGTCAACAGTAAGGTTTAATGAGGTCATCAGATACTTAGCTGTCTCACTAGCTTTTTTTATTTAAGTATGATCATAGGTTTGGGTATAAAATTCAGATTCATGGGCCGGCCCGGTGGCGCACTGCTATAGTGCACCGCTTGGGAAGCGCGGTGGCGCTCCTGCCGAACGACCGGCCGCTCACTGGCTGAGTGAGGGGCGGGAGCAACACCGAGGGTTGCAATCCCGTGGCCGGTCCCGATCCAGTACGGGCGCAACACTGAGGGTTGTGATCTGTTGTCGGTCACGAAAAAAGACAAAAAAAAGGAAAAATAAAATAAAATAAAATTCAGATTCACGTTCATCAGTTTAATTAAACTAAATGCCTCAATTGAAACATTTACTGAAAGAGATATCAGTCTCCTTGGAAAGGTTTTGTTCTTTTGTTTTGTGAAAACCTTGGCCATCAAAACAGTTCCCAGGAAGCCCTTTGAAATTCTAAAAAAGCAGGTGGAGGGAAGGCTAATTAAAGGTTTCAGTAATTTTGTTATATAGGGAGCCTATTCATTTCAGTGAAGTCAAATTTATGATACAGCAGAGTTAGAATTTTATGTGCTCTATGTATACTTTATAGTACATTGGGGCACTTCATAAAGTTCAAAGTACATTTATGCCCTTTTTTAAAGATCTGAATCATAATTTAAGTTTTTAAATGATTAGAAAGTTTTATAGTTTTTGCCTTTTTGCTTTTATGACCTGCTATGAGAAGGACTTGGTTGATGCCAGGACCTTGGTCAGAAACATCATCCCCAACTACTATCCTGTTTCTTTGGGAAAATATACTTCACATTTTAAGATAATCTCTAGGGATATATTATTTAAAAAAAGTGGCAACTGTCATTATATACAGTTTTCTCTCTTTGGTCACTTTATTGCTGGTGATAGTGAGAGTGGTATATTTCAAGTTTTAGTGTAGTTTTCTTCTGTTCATTCAAATCGCAAGCTCTGTGACCAGTGGATCCTGTTTCTTTATTTCCTAAGTGGTATACAGTGCATAGTATATGTATTCAGTAAAACTGAGTGAATACACAGAAACAGGAGCAGATCTGCTGCTCTTATTAGAAGGCAAAAATTAGGGCATCACTCAATTGTGCAGGGAATCCAGGCCCCTGATCAATCTTGTGGGAAAATCTGTTCAATTACTCAATATCCTCAAAGCGCCTTCCTCAAATGAGCACGTTCAGGGGCTCATTCCATCTTCACTGTGCTATGCCAGATGAACTGTTCTAACATCTAATTCTTTTTATAAAGCAGAAAATGTTTCTCAAGCTCTTTATGGTTGATTTAACTAATTTACTGTGGAACAGGCAGCAGCCTATCTTTAGATAAATGCTAATCAGGACGTTGGTGCTCTCTTCAGTCTGACTGCCGCTATTATGCTGAAAGGGAAGGTCAACAGCTAATAAACCCAGTTAACAAGCCATTCTGAACTTCACTTTAGCTTAACACTCTTCAAAGTTGCAGTCATTAAATCCATAGATTATCAGAGGCTGCCCTCCTGTTTCCACTGCACACTAAGACAAACTTTCAGTGCAGTCATTAATTGAATTAATATTGTCTAATCCAATTTTATAGACTGTAAACTGAGATATGACCAAGGGGAAGGCCTTCTCAAATACCCACACAATAAACCAGTGGAAATAGAGTCATCCAAGGATACACTTTGGCTGAAGAGGGACAGAAACATGTCATGTTAATGGTTTCTTTTCCCTCACAGTCCTCCCTCCCTTTCTTTCTTAAAACCTTTCAACAAGTAAAAGAAAGGCATTTTGTAGTTCCTAGAGGATAGTTTTACACTGCAGAAAAGCCAAACGGAAAAACAGTAAGGTCATTTGTATCATGGTCCCATACAACACGGGACGACAACACAGTCTCACACAAGCAGTAAAAAGATCCCTTTCTACCAGGTATGACTAGGATAATTAGCTCCATCCAAGACTCCTAAGAGAATAGGTCCTGCTGTGATAACCAAACAGCTGTCAAAAATATTCTAAAATGAGACCAAAGGGCTTTAAGTCTAATTTCGGAACTAAAAATGTTGGGGTACAAGAGATGGGCAGCAAACATTTATGACAGTTTATGACAAACACTAAGAGGTTCACTCTCTCACCCTATGGAATATGAGAGGAGGCTACTCCTTGTTTATTAACCAATAATCAGTTTCCCCTTCTCAAGAAGGAGAAAGGTATATGGTGAATTACTTCCTTCAAGTGGGAAGCCTGCTGTTTTCTCTGTTTTGCCTATATGTGAGTACCAAAATGAGCAGCCTAGAGAGGCATATGGAAAATCTTCAGCTTCACAACAGAAATCTGGACTGTTCATCAAAGGTCATTACATTCATTAATATATGTTTATTCATGTTATAAGAAAATTTAAATTAAGTCTGAGTATTAACAAAGAAATTCCACACCTGTTAAATGCAGCATTATGATGATGATGATGATCATGGTGGTGATATTTAATATGACAACATACGAGTCGTCAGTGACAATAAGGATGTGCCAATCCATGCTCTATCCCATTCTGTGTACAACTGAATGCACAATTCAACAGTTCTTACTTCAAAAGGAAACACCCTCATCTACACAGCCCCATGATGCAAGTAGGCAAGCCACATCCACAACATGACAGGTGATTTCTGGTGTGTCTGGGCCAATCATGGTGGCCCCACTCCATGGTCAGTCACCAGTTTAAGTGTGAGAATGTGATACAATTTGGGTCCATAAAACATGTGGGGGATCTGTTGAGGTCTTCTGGAAAAGGTTTCCTTCTACCTAACCAAGAGATATGTAGATATGTATCTCTGGATGTGGCTCCTGAACTTCTGCAACCAAAAGCATCCTAAAATGATGGGTGATCTGCCTGGTAATGATATACAGCAGAGGATAGCAAATTACAGTCTACCTGTTTTTGTAAATAAAGTTTTACTGGAACACAGCCATACCCACTCCCTTACATCTTTGTATGTGCGACTACAACTGCTGAGGTGAACAGTTTCAATGGAAACAATTTGACCGGCAAAACTGAATATATTTAATATTTGGGCCTCTACAGAAAAGGTTTGATAAACTTTGATTCAGATGCACACCCGGTTATTTATTTTCTGAACATTTCACCAATATCCTATGCTTGAGTACAAGTATACCTGTAAGACAACCACAAAGTATTCATTTTCTTTTATTTTTAAGGTTTGAAAACCTAGTTTCAAGAATTGTGTCTCCTTCTCAGAATAATGCCATACATAGGATAGATGGAAGTTAGTACAGTATTTCAGCTGAAGCATCTTTTGGATATAATCCAATTTGACAAATATTTATTGAACTCCTACCATGTGCCACTATATATATATATATTGAATAAAATACCATTTCCATACTCAAGGAGCTCAAAGAAAAACAAAATAACGGATCAAATCAACAACCCGAAAAAAAGGGAGCAGGCTGTGATAGGTGCCCTTTATAAAAAAAAAAAAACAATCAAAAAACCCATTTGATAGAGAAAGATACTACATCTATTTAAGAATACGAAAAAAAAGTATTCATGAAGAGAACTGAGGATCAACTATGTGCCAGGCACTACTCTGAGTTCCTTACATTTGTTAACTCTCAATACACACCCCATGAAGTAGATAATATTGCTGTCTCCATTTTACAGATAAGAAAAATGAGGCACATAACGATAAAACAACCTATGTCCAAAGTTACATAGCTGGGTTGAGATTCCAGTCCAGTCAGTCTCACTCCCAAGTGTATCCTCATGTCCCCATTCTCTACCTTACAGTTAAATGGCACTGTACATGGACCAAGAGAGGAAGCTTGTGAAGGGAATATTCATTAGTCCTATTCAGCTAGAGGACTGGGTTGGAGTAACAGAACTGAAAAGGGAGTTAGGAGCATATTACTGAAGATCTTGACTATCAAGCAGAGAAGTCTGTTCTCAATCCACAGGCAACAGCGAGCCCTGGGTAATCTTCCTCAGGGTAGATAGGTATTTTGAGTGAAAGCAAAAGTAGGTTATTCTGACTGAGATGAAGTGACAGATGGAAATTAGAAGATTATCATTATTATGTTTTTTGGCAGCTGGCTGGTATGGGGATCTGAACCTGTGACCTTGGTGTTAGAAGGCCACGCTCTAACCAACTGAGCTAACTGGTCAGCCCTGAAATTAGAAGATTATTAAAATTTAGTGAAGAAGTAAAGTGGCAGAAGCATTAAATAATGAAAAGAGAGAAAAATATTAAAGAGATGTCGGGGCTGAGAAGGACTAAGAACAAACAAGCACAGAGATGTTGAGCTTGGGCAAAGGGGAAACGAGGTGCACTCACAAAAATGAGGGCATCAGAAAATGGAGCTGTGCTGTGAGAGTAAAAATGGGCAGACTCTGGATGTCATAATCTAATGTGAAGTGAGCCAGCCTGTCAGAAATGCAATAGAGCTAAATCTCTAGAATACAATCTCCTAACACAAACAGGGAGTGATTTTTTTAAAAGGGTGATGGTCCTCTGCATAGCTTTCTAAGGGAATCTGCCAAGACACTGGGCCTGCCATCTAGTGGCAAGATTCTGTCCCACAGGGACTCTCACTCAGAAATTGGAATTATGAAACTGCTAGGGGGAAATAGTTAGCAACAGGGATAAAAGAATGCATAAGGCTTAAGAGGGTCATAGAAAGAGTAATGGATGAACTAAAGTTGGGAGCCTAAAAGACACAGAGTAGAGGGGGAGAAAGCTGGGTGTAAAAAAAAATGAAGATGAATACAGCTGGGGTTTTTTGGTGGGGAGAAGGAAGAGGGGAAGAAAGGAAGAGGGGAATACACATGCACAAATGAGACAGGGGCTAGGGAGGGACAGAGTAAGAATGGTTGATGAATGTGGATAGAAAACTAACAACTGATCAAGACCAAGCTACAAAAGAATGGTAATACGACTGTCTTGGTTCCAGTTCATATGAGGCTATGCTGAAATAAGGTTCCCCACCCTCAATTTTCTTACTATTGAAAACAAACAGATAAAAAACCCATAAAGCAATCAGAATGGGTCTTGGTTTCTGTACTTAAATAAGTCAGAAGAGAAAGAAACGCCATTTCCCATATTCCTCTGAGGTCTATCTAGGTTTATAGTGCATGGATTAAGTAAAGAACAAACATGAAGAGTCTTTCTCATTCATCTGACTAATAATAATAATCCTATTTCTATTACATCATACTTCATTTTCTAAGGGCAATAAAAATGTGTCCATTAGGAATACGGGCTTGACCTACTTTACCTATGCCTTATAGCACTCTTAGATACTATGAAATTAGTATAATCTTTTTGACAACGTATATCAAAATACACAATGTATATTCCCTTTTTACCTAGTGTCTTAGGTTTGGTTCAAGCATTTCTAGCAAGTTCCCAGGTAATGCTGATGCTGCTGATCTGGAACCACACTTTGAAAACCACTAACATAGGATCTGGATGAAGACTGAGTAGTGGAGGCAAGCCAAGTCTACATCAGACATGAGAAGAGAGTCAAGAAAGAAGCACTAAAAAATATAAACATTTAAGGCCTATTCAAAAAAATGGGGCCAATAAAAGACACCAAAAGTAATTACAGCAGGAGAAGGAGAACCACACAAGGCTAAAATAATGAAAGCCAAGAACAGAGAGTTTCAAAAAGGAAGACACCACAAGAATCCTTAAGTAACTGAAAGATAAATATATAATATCCCAGTGGAGTTACTGATGGGATAACTAGTCAATCAGCCTCAATAAGCCAACACCCTGGCATCTGTGAAGGCTTCATTTCCTGACCACGTCCTTCTCCATCTCGTTCAGTTTCTCCCTCCTTCCCACTGTTCTGTCCATTTACACAGAAAAAGGAGCAAATATGCATACCCATTCAGATATATTAAGGAAGAACATATTAATGCTTATTTCCTTTAAAATGCCAGCCCTCACCTGCTAGATATAAAGCTCCTAAAAGATCCACACAGTCATCTGAAGTTAGGAAACTTTTCCAACTTGTCAAGACAAAACCCATGAAGCTGATGTGCCAGTACTCAAATTGGCTTGGTACAAGGCAAGCACCATCTACAAACATTCAAAAGTGTCTCATGCCAAGCTGCAGGAAACTGCCAGCCTAGATCTCCAATTAGGCCTTGGAATGACAAATAAGCCCTTCTGCCATGTGCACTTTTTAACATCTCTCAGCACTGCCTCCAATGTGTGCTGTAAGCAGCCAGCCTCCACAGAGGGAACTCACAGGCTGCTCTCACCCCTGTCCATCCAATTTCATTTCAAAGTGCCAACAGCCTAGCAATGGTTGCTGGCAGTGACTAAAGCTAGGCAGGGGAGAGAGAAGACAATGGCTCGGAGCCACAAAGAAAGGAAAGAATATTATTAGAACCAGCGTCTGCAGGTGAGGCAAGCTCCTCCAGTGCAACCAAGAAGAGCTTTCCCTTCTAAGGAAAATCTGGGTGCAGATTAAGTAAGTAGTAGGCATCACCCAAAGCCTTGTGTGACAGACCTGCAGCTGTACTGTCCATCTGCTGTGACTGATCCATCTGTGGGTGGAGTCAGCATGTTAAGGGTTTGGCAGCAGACAAGGAAGGAATCCATCAGTGAGAAAAACAGGCCAGAGAGTACTGAGAGGTAACCCTCCTTACAATTTTTCATGCCTAGTTCAGAAACAATCTCATCTTCCAGGCATAGTGATGGCCACCACATCCAATTTTTTAATGACCCAATTTGAAAACCCAGGTTGCTCAATCAGCTCCCCAAGCATCCCATTTCAAAACAATCCTAGGTGAAAAATGTAGGGACGTGTCATATTTTTCATCCAAGTGAAATACTGCAAAATAACCAGTGATGAAGAAATACTAAGAAGATATGCAGTTACAGAAGAGGGGACCTAAACAGGGAAGGCAGATTAGGGTCTGAATCTTGAGCTCTATCACTGAATAGCTAGCAGGCCTTTGAGCCTCAGTTTCCTCACCCATAAAATAAAAATAACTCTATGTAGTCCATGGAATTTTCAAGAGGATCACATGAGATCATAAAATAGCTAATGTAAGACCCAGCACATAATAGATACACAATTACTGGTAGATACTATTATGATTATTATGCTGTTACTTGAAGTTCACTAATACTAACAATGTCTCAAATATCATTTGTGTGTGTGAGGGGGACACAGAGACATACAGCGACAAAAAAAAAGAATGAGAAAATGTGATAGTTGATTTTATATGTCAACTTGGCAAAGCTATAGTAGGCAATTACTTGATCAAACATGAATTTAGGTGTTGCTGTGAAAGTATTTTGTAAACATGGTTATAATCAATTAACTTTAAATAAGGGAGGTTAGGGCCGGCCCGGTGGCGCACTGGATAGTGCGCCGCTTGGGAAGCGTGGCGGCGCTCCCGCCCGAGGGTTCGGATCCCATATACAGACCGGTTCCTGCTCACTGGCTGAGCGAGGCGCGGGGGCAACACTGAGGGTTGCAATCCCGTTGCCGGTCCCGGTCCGGTACGGGGGCGACACTGAGGGTTGCGATCCGTTGCCGGACACGGAAAAAGAAAAAAAAAAAATAATAATAATAAATAAATAAATAAATAAATAAGGGAGGTTATCCTCTATAATGTGGGTGGGCCTTATCCACTAAGTTGAAGGCATGGCGAAGAAAATCTGTACAAGACTACATCAGACTCCTGCCAAGTTTACAGCATACCACCTGCCCTACAGATTTTAGACTTGCCAGCCCCCCACAATCAAGCAAGCCAATTTCTTAAAATAAATCTCTTTACACATGCATGTGCAAACACTCATACACATCTCCTCCTGGGCCTGTTTCTGTGGAGAACCCGAACTGATACGGAGGCAGAGAGAAACAGATACATACGACCAACAGAAATAAAGACAAAAGGAGAAAGAGGAGAGAAACATAAATCCAGTGGATTTATAAAGAGCTTGAGTCAGGTCCCTGTATAATTACTCCATGATTGATGAAAATGCTCACAGCACTGCCCTAGGAAGTCAACCAACTTCAGAAGGCTTTAAAAGCAACATCCAATTTTTATTGTTCATAGTTTGATTGTAACTTCACATAACACATGTGGGTCTTAATTCACTAAATACTTGTATCGAATTACCATCCTGTACCTGCCCATTTAAAAGCATATTGCTGCAACAGAATTGCATTAAGACATAATTAGGACTGAATTTTAAGTAACTTAGTTTCTCATAAACTCGGGACTGCCTTTTCAATCCAGCATCTGGTCTTTCTTACATAAAGCCAGGCAAAAATGTTCACTGTTAAAATAATATTTGAAGAATCCAGAATTGTAAGGGGGTTAAAAAGCCTGGCAACAGTACAAAACCACTCCTTAAAGTATACTCATCTGTTTCTATGACACTCATCTGACCATTAAATCAGTATTGAATAATCTGTATATGCTTTCTTACCTAAATGTAGTTTATAACCCTCCCTCTATTCTCTGAAGTTTCTCTTAAAATATCACATAGAGACCCCACAGATTACATGGTGGAGGGGGAATTCTCAGGATCTCCAATCTACTTTGTTTCTTTATGGGTCAACATCCTTTTAACTGTACAGAAACTATATTTGTTTGGCCTGGATTTGCAGAATAAACCCCAGATGGATTCAACTTAGTTATTCCCTGTCCAAGAGATCCCTTTGCTCTTATTTATTATTTCACTTGGAAAGCATTTTAGTGAATTTAGTGAGTTTTAGTTTAATGAATGTTGCTTCCAATTTTCCAACCAAACTCCAGAAACAATAAATAAAACACAATTCATAAGTCCTTACTATGGGCCAGACAGTCTTCTGAGTGCTCTACATTTTTAACTCATTATCCCCACTTTACCAATGTGAAAATCAAAGCACAAAGTTGAGAAGCGTACCTGTGGTCACATGGCTAACAGGGAGGCAGACTCCAAAACCTGCAATCTTCCATCGCTACTCTCCTGCTGCCTCCCATCACTATACCATCCAGTCAGCACACAGAACTATACAGACTGATGCAGACCCCTTCCAATCTGTAGAAATGAATTTAAAAAACGACATTCACCAGGAAGGTCAGTGTGCTATGCTGTAAGGAACTGGCAAAGCTATCATGTGGCTCTTAAAGTGCTAAAGAAAGTTGTTAATGATCTCATTTAACTCGAGTTTCCCTGTTTGGCCAATTTGTTAGAAAATAAGCTGCACTTATCATTGGTGATAATGATCTTACACAACACACACAAACACTTAAGTCAAAGTTCCTCAACACATCACCAGTTAGAAGGTTGCCTGTACAAACACTTTTGCAGTTAGGAGTTAAATGAGAAGACAAAAGGCAAAGCACCTGGCACTTGACTGGTACACAACAGGTCCACAAAGAATGCCACTTCCCAGGCCTCTCACTCTCTTCATTGAATGGCTGGCTTATTTAACTCTCCTTTTTGGTGTGATTTAGCAAATCAAAAAGATGTTCAAAACTATTAGCCTAACACCTATCAAAGTTCAGTGAACAGCCTCTGAGGCAATGAACATGAAGAGCCTTCTTCCAAATACTGCTGATTTGCTCATCAGTATTGGATTTGGGGCAGCTATCAGGCTTTCGTTCAGTTTTAGTTACTAGCAACTCTCCCTTCTCTCTGATGTTTTTGCCAATTATGACAGACTGGGAAATATGTCATCTAGTAGCTTCTTCTTACATCAATATTTGATTGCTTTCTGTGTAAAACATGCTATTATGTTAATCAAAAATTGACTCTCACCACAAACACCTTTTAATTGGTCAAAATAAGATAAAAGTCCATGCTCTTTGCCTCTGTGGAACTGGGACACTAAACCAGACATTAATGTCAGCATACAGATTAAATGTCATTAAAGGCAATTTGTCACCTACACTCATTTACCTCAATTTAATAATTAGCTAAAGGTCAGAGAGATAAACCTGTGTATTTGAATCTACATTTCCTCTCCTAAAGGAGATTCAAAGCAAGGCTGAAGGCTGCATGCAAATTTGGGTAATCTTAAATAAACAAACCAATTCGGAAAAATTCAACAGAATTAAATACTAGCAGGGGGCAGCAACCCAAGAAAGGTGGACTGGAGAGCAGGGTGGGAAGGAGGTGCTGTACAGACCTTATGTTTTGGGCACCATAGCTTTGCGAAATCATTTTTCTTATCCTTCAGATACTTCTATCCTTTCCACATCATTTCACTACAATGAATATGTGAAGTACATGTTGCTATCTGGTTGCTGCAGCTTAGAAAATACATTGAGGTAAGCTTCGGGAGTGGCAAATTCAGGATGCCCATCTGGAATAGTGAAGGGGCTCCTCAGGCCACCTAGTGGTAACCTCTTCTTCACTACCCACTTCCCTCCCATCCGGCCTCAGAGCTCTCCTTCTACCTACTAGTTAAGAACAGGTATGACAGGCAGAATAATTCTGAGAAAGTTAAATTCCAGATAATTAAAAGGAAATTCAAATGAAAGAGCTTAAGAGGAGTCAGGGAAAGGTCCTAAAGCATTTTCTACTGGGAGGAAATTCTGGGGTTGCGTGGGGACAGTGGGCACAGGGAAGAAGAAAAGGAAGTGGAAACTACCTGTGTGAATTCTGACTCAGATAATATGCCTTCAGACTCTATCCTTCCTGGAGCACTCAAGATTCATTCAACAACAAAAAACTAATCCTTTGTGCAGTGATGAGCCAAACACAGTCACTGCCCTCATGAATCAACAGCTTCTCTCCTGGGGAATCTGACAAAAAGTAATTGTAATAGAATGTTTCAGCTGACAACTTTGAGCAACTCAAGAAGGTCGACCTTAAGAGATGCACTTGACGCATTTGGAAGGACAGGCGTGGGGGGGTGGGTAAGGTTTCTTCAAGATTCAGCCCTACAATTCGGATCAGTGGATACTGCATTTTATTAAATGCCTTTCTAAAACAATGTTTGGAGTTGGTTTGGGGAGAGGTATAAGTAAATGGGTGGCAGGAAGCTGGCAAAGGTCCTGTCTAGAGCCTTGGAATCTCAGGTAGGCACCAGGTCCCATGCAGCGTGATATGTTCCTCTGGTGGGCAGATGGTAGCCATTCAATAAATATATGTAAAAAGAACTGCTCCACAATCAAGTTGTACTAATATTCTTTTTTTTAACCTTTCTCCCCTGTCTATCTTGGACATATCCAGATCTGGGTACCTGGGTCCAAATGTGACCAAAAAGTAGAGAAAAGGCCAGCATTATAACTGAGAAAATGAGATACTTTGGTAACCAGATCAGCTTCATTGGGGGAGAAGCTGTAACAAAACCAATAGAATAAGAGATCCAAATTACATTTAGCATTCTCTACAAACAACGTGAAGCCACATATATATTTTTTTAAATCAACAAATGAACTCACAACCAAAATATCAGCTAATATCCAATAAACATTCACATATGCCCAGTACTATTCTAAGAGCCTAACTTTTATTGACTCATTTAATTGTTTTGACAACACTAAGAGGTAGGTGGTATGGTTTAGAGCAGAGTGCTGTTAAGTAAAATGATGAAGGTAAGTGTCAAGATCAAGGCTGGATCAGAAGCTCCAGTTGCAGAGCCTGTGTTCAAGCCACTATATTACACTGCCAATTGTATTCCTACTATGAACATTATTGACCCCATCAATGGAAACAAATGTAAATGGACATAGGCAAAACAATATATAATCGGAAAGGGAAGGACACCCACAAAAACAATTTTTAAAGTAGGTTTTATGGTATTCTCTCTCCTACTGTAAGCAACCCACCAAGGAAGATTACCAATAAATCTCATTTTACATTAGCTTAGAATGTACCATGACTTAAGTCAGATTTATTGAGCACTACTTGCTATTTATAAGGAATGTGATTGTGAAATAGTTGCAAAGCCAACACCTTGCTTACAGAAAAAAGAGTCAATGACATAGAGAAGAGTCCTGAATAGGAATCAAATTAGCTAGGTTTCAGCCTTGGACTGGCCCAAGCAAATTACCTTGAGCAAGTCATCTCACCTATAGCTCTCTACTTCCCCGTTTATAAAATCAAGTAGTTGAAGTTGATCACTAGGTCCCTGGCATAGTTTTTAGTCCTAATAAGGTATGATTTTGTGAAATCCTGATGTTCACTGACTTTAAAGATGATTAAATATGCTGCACTTTATTACACAGAATATGCTTTAATTCCTCAACTGTGAATATAGAACTCAGCCTATAAAGAAAAGCAAAAGAGAAAATGTAAGGATGGCAGTTAAAGAAACTTTTTCACACACACACATACACACACACACACACACACACACAAAATACATAAACTTCACGTAATGATTCCGAAAAGGGTTTAAAAAAAAAGTCACACAAAAAACTATTTTCAGATATGCCAACTAAACTGGGGAAGAAATCTGCATTTCTATGGGATGCTTAATGATGGTTTGATTCTGGAAGGCTGCATGAAACAGAGACCAAGTAACTGAAATGAACATCAAACAACAAAATCAAAAAACCAAAAAACCTACATTCTATTCCCAACCCTCCTTCTAGACTCTCAGGATGAGTTCTGAAGAATCGATTAACCTCCCCATGCCTCAATTTCTTTCCAAATTGTCCATTGATCATTTCAAGTAGTTCAAAACGTGATCAGTTAAAAAAATACATTTAAAAGAAAAAACTATCACAATTTAATTGGGTGTTTCCAATTTTAATACTAAAAACTGCCTTCCTGTGAGCATTTTGTAGTAATGTTCAATGATATGTGGAAGAAAAAACCTGAAACTACATGTATGTAAGCAGAATACCTTCCTGGGTTCAAGAGGCCACGCAGCCTCTTGGCCCTGTGGGAGATGCTCCAGCTGATCCCCTGCAGGGCAGAGAACCAGCTCTGAAGCATGTACATGGGAATTCTTGTTTGCACAAGTCACAGGCATTGGGCCTTTCATGAAATGACAGCATAAAGCTCAGAGGAGCACCATTCTGCCCTGCAGCTGTGGCCAAGACTGCAATGTTTAAAGGTTACAGTGATTAACAACTGTGATTAATTTAGTCTCAGCAAAATCAATTCCACTCAACCACAAATCTCCAATTTACACACCAGAGCAAGCTAAACTTTGTTCTGATCAATATAATCTGAAATTCACAATAATCTACCACCCACCCACATTCTCAACTTCTCCCTCCCCCCATAAAGAAAGGTGTATTATAGGAAAATCACAGAAAAGTGAATATTCACTTTGGCGCAGTTAACATAATCTTTTTATTTGGCTAAATATTATTTCATTCCTTTGATTTGGTTATGTTACAAATGATGCAAACTACTAAGCTTTAACCTAATCGCCTAATGCCAGAGATTAAGAAACCTCCTAATAGTCGAAGGCTTACAGCAATGCCATATCAGTCTTTATCACACATAACAGTTCAAAAACACAACAGAGTATATTGTTAAAGTTACTTATGAACCACTGCCCATCCTTACAATAATAAAAAGTTTGCCAAGGAAATGAACAATTTCTCCCTTTCCCTCCTCGGTGGACTGTACAATTGTGAAGAGAAAAGAATAAACTATGTGACAGAAGCAAATGAAAACAATATAAACTGTTCGCAGCCTCTCTCTCTGACCAGTCATTCATGACTTCCTTGTTTCTGTGGTGCGTTCTCCAAATTCTCCAAACCAACATTAGCCCACAGAAGCAGCCAAGACAGTTTCATCTTCACCATCACCTCTCCATCCCATCTCCTTCTAAACCACCACTATTCTGATGGTTAAACACGGGGGAAAAATTATTTTAAAGGAGCTGAGGTGCTACAGACGGAAGTACTGAAAATCCATCACTTAGCTAACAATAACAATGTCAATTACACCTCACAAAATGAACCTAGAATATTTCGGTCTGTCAAACTGACTGTCTTAAAATGACCTCACCCCAGTCCAACTAGGGTCACCACTATCACCTAGAAAACATGTGTTTCAGCACTGAACTTCTGTCTATTCTGTCTCCTTTCTTACATCTGGTAACTCCTTTCAGAGTGAGTTCCACTATTACTTAAAATCTTTGTACAGTTTTCTCAGCATACTGATATTTGCCTTCCATGTTCATGAAACTTTTCTTGTGGTATGAAGAAATAGCCTCATTCTGGTTTTTTGTTTGTTTGTTTTTTGGTCTTGTTTTGTTTTTTGGGTTTTTTTTCTTTTTAGTTTTAAAACACAATTTATTTCTAACAAGCATTTTGTCAAGACAGGAAAACATATAGAGAAAATATATTAATTCCATCTAGAAGAGAAGAATTGAAATCAAAGACATAAACAGAGAGTATTATGCTCATAGTCTTTCTGACTTGTTTAACTATTGCTATTACTTTAGGTAATTTGCTTCTTTTTATAAATAGCCTCACTCTGAAACCAAGTAGTCTTGTTTCACTTCCCTGGCAGCAATTGCTAGAAATATAGAATTTAGAATTTGAATTTTAAACAATTGCAGATACAGAGACAGAATTCTCAGCAAGCAGATATGCAGCCCTGCATGGCACAAGCATAGGGCAAAAGAGATGGCCAGTGGATGCTGAAAAACATAAATATTTACACAATAAAATTCAGATAGAATGAGAATATAGACATTTCCCTGAGCCATGACCTTAAATGCTTTACAATTTTTCTTAAAAGGAGATACAGACAATTCATTCAACAATGAAATTTCATTTCATTTGGTGTATTATTCACAGTCTGCTGTATATTATCTCTTTGCATGAACTATGAATCAGAAAGACAATCCAATCCCCTCGCAACATGGGTTGTGTAATCTCAACTAATTCTTTTTTATTATCCTTGTAAAGCTTCTGAGTAAAGGACTCTGTCATTTACTGAGAAAGTTATTATAGTATGTTATATATAGTGGATACAAATGTAAGCTCAGAATTCAGATACACCTGATTTAAACTCCAGTTCAGCCACTAAACAGCTGCAAGATTCTGTGCAATTATTTAACCTCAACTGTTTTTTTAATCCACATCTGTAAAAGTGAGAATACCGATAGTATGTATTCACTGAGTTTTTGTGAGGGCTAAATGAGATTCTGCCTTTAAAGTGTAATACCCATTAGGATGTCCATATTGGCCAGCCGCAAAAAAAAAAAGTGTAATACCTGGCTCATGGTAAGCATCGAAAAAAAATGTTTACTGCTTTATTGTTGATGTTAATCCTTATCAGCCACTGTCCCAGGCACAGGGAATAAAAGAACAAATAAGACTTTGCCTTCTCCAGCTGAGATGGCTAGATGGCTAGATTAGTTCCTAGCTGTTGTTTTTTAAAGAGACTATAACAGGAACTTTGAGGAGAGTGGGCACCGGGGAGTAGTCACCAAATTTTATCTCTTCACACTAGAGATAGTGTTGTTTGGTTACAGCAAAGCAACTGACAACTGCTATCACCACATCAGCTGGATATTAAGATTTTTCAGAGATGTAAAAGAAACATTATGTTCATAATTTTTTAGTTCCAAGAAAATGGCAACAGTTTAGTGCTGCATATACTGTCATTGACTAAAAAGAGACATCACATTCACATAGCAAGCAGCTTATTTGAAAATGCTTTTTTGAAGTCACTTGCAGATATAAGTCCCGGAAAACTAGTCCATCAGAGTTCCACTGAACAAGGTAGAACATTCTGGGTAAAGTTCTCTCAAACCTCCTGTATCAGCACCAGGAAAGGAATGCCTAATTAACAAGACAACTCAACCCCTTATTTTGCCTATAAGCAGGTGTCCTTTGAAGAGTTGTGCAAAGCAAAAGATGAGGGCCAGTGTGTTAGAGAAAGTGCTCATGTGTGAATGACATACAAAAAGAACTACCAAAAATCAGAGATCAAGAAGAAAAAAAGAATACAGTATTTAGAGGAGGGCCAAATGAAACTAAGCATCAACATCTAAATCTTGATTCATTTAACAAATACCCATTGAGCTGGACAGAATATGATAACAAGAACCAGGACAGACAGTAAAGACTGAGAATATTTCAATTATTTCTGAGTAGGCAAATATTATTTTTAAGTGGTATCTCTTTTCCCATCTTCAAAACCATCCAAGGAAAACAAGAGCTAAGAGGAATGGTTGTGGTTGGATATAGGCCTTTCCTTCATAATCATTCTAACTACTGAAGGACATTGCTTTACCTGGTGCTTCTTTAGATTTAAAATGTTTCCCTTTCTAAGCTCCTTTTTCACTCAAGAGAGAAGTGAGTGAAAGCCTCATGTTCAGTCTTCTATAGGAAACAGGATCTAACTAGAATCTCAAAATATTTTAATAGTATTATTTTCATTTTTATACTTTATTATAATACATGACACTTGCCTTCTGTTTATTATAGTGATAAAATATTTCCTTTTGAATAAATTTGTTTCAGGGGGAAAAGGTCAATTAATAAAACAACTGCCGAATAAATAACTAGAGGTGAGACTCCCAAGTGGCGCCAGTTGAGGAGGGTAGTAGGCGATCCTTGCGATTTCACATATTATGAAGTTGGCAAGCTAAGAAATTAAAAACTCCTCCAGTTCATCCCCCACAGTAATATCTATCTCCCATTTCATAATAGGAGTGACAGTCAAATGTGGAAAGGGGGAACATGGGACAAAGGTAATTAAATCAAGTATGCCAGTTTTGCTGCCACTATTCAATCCAATAGTTCTTCACAGGGGGATGCAGAGAGTTGAAAGTGATCTTGACTTAAGCCGAACTCCTAGCTCCCAGTTCCCAGGCTAGAGATCTTTCCCATCTCCTCTGCTAGCTGCTCTAAGTTTGACAAGATGTGAATTTCAGGGGACAGGATTTACTCTTCCCAGCCCAAACTTAGTCCTCAAGATTTAGACAGTCAGGAAATTGTTACCACCAGCTTTAGGAAAAGAAGCAAAGTTTCAGTCACAGAAAGAGATTAATAATCAAATCGTATTCATCACATCACAGGTAGGTACAGCTGTAAGCCTGCAGCACAAATAATCTTTCAGTTTCCAGCTGCATCCCCACATTTTCACCTTGCTGCACCAAACTTTAAAGAGAATTGAATGCTTCCAATAAAGTATGTTTTCACTGAAATGTGCTGAGTTCTATACAAAGCAACCATATGGAAATTTTCTGAATAAAAAATTCTTTCTCCTCCTCCTCCTAATTTCTCCACAGCTTCAACATACACACACACACACACACACACACACACACACACACAGTCCTATTCACTAGCATTTATTTCTCTATAACCAAAACTCCAGAAAATCTTCTTTGCTATACTATCATTTGTTTTATATCTTATACTAATAGCAGAAATATCTTAAATTATAAAGACAACCCAGCTATCTGATCTGAAAACCTATCACCACATACTGATGGCATCATGAAGTTTTCTTCTCGCTGAAGTGCTTGGGCAAGATGCTCTCAGGGTCAACATGGTGTGCTTTCAAACATTAAGCTTAACCTGATCTTCCTAATTGGGAAGACAAAGTTAAAGTCTTCTAATAACATTCAATGAACAATTAACTCTTAAGGATAATGATGTCATTGCCTATGTTAGGCTCCTGACCAGTACCCCTCTGTCCCCTCTGCATAACACTGAAGGCCCTACACACAAGGAAAGGAGTATGGGTAACATACTAAGGAAAAAGCCAAGGGAGAAATGGAAAAGGATCAGGAAAAAAAAAAAGGTAAGGAGAAAAAGATGAGAAATAAGAGGCAGATAAAGAGGAAAAGGAAGAAAAGGTCAGAGGTGGTAAAGCAAGTGAGAGAATGAACGGAATGATCAGAATGACAGGAGTGTGGAAAATTCCTGACTTCCAAAATTCGATACCATAAAGACTCATATTTTTACATAATGTTCCACAATATGGATTTTAAAGTCATGTGTGAGTTAAACAATAAAATGTCATGTTCATAAAGAGGGCCTCTTCACAGAGAGCTAAAAACAGGAACCACGAAGGCAGATGAGAATTACCCTGGATGCCAGGGCCCAGGAGCAAGAGAGAGCCGTGTGGGGACTGGCCTCCTCCAGTCAGGTCCTGCTTGTCCACCTCCCCTGCCCTAAGCATCCAAGGAGGCCGTCCAATGGTGCCTACTAATTAACTTTCACTGTCTTCTCCCCAGATCACAGATGCCCCAACTGGTACCTGTCAGAACACAGCACCATCTAGACTTTGCAGAGAGTGAAGGGTGGGTGAGGATGAAGATTGGGCAAGGAGAACTTAGCATGATGACTGGTCATCCTCCCGGAATGGCAGACCAACAAGAGAAGCTCCACGGGTCCTCAGATGCACACTCCCTCCCCATTGTGTAAGAGGCTCATGGGACATATGAGGACAGTGAAAAGACTGGAAAGGCCAGAGGGGAGCTTTTTTAGCCCCAACACAGGCAGGCACGGTAGAGGCTTCACCCTCCAGGAAGGGCTGATAGGCTGCATAGCCACTCTGAAACTCAAAATCCACAGATGGCCAGGTGAAATATGATCAGAAGCAATTCGGTATATGTAAGGAACAGCTCTGAAATATGAAAAGATGTAGAAAAACCATGAGCTGATTGTTCAGGCCACTAGTACCAGACACATGCCACCCACCTCCCATTTACACAACCTCAAGGCAGCTAAGATTTCAACTGGGCTCAGGACCCTCTTGTAATTTTTAATGTAACTTCATTATATAATTGGCTAAGTTAACTTTTCCAAGGCTAATCTGGCATATAATATTTCTGTCATACACTTCATGGGAAAACAGCTTCCAAGTTGCAAATAAGTGACTTAAACCCCTTTTTTTTTTTTTTTGTGTGTGTGTGTGTGTGTGTGTGTGTGTGTGTGTGTGTGTGTGTGTTGGAGGGGGGATGGTGGTAATGAAGACTCTGATAAGCTAAATTAGAGGAGAGAAGGTAAGCAAGGAAACAGTGTAGAAATGAGGTAGTGGAAAAGGAGAAAAGAGACAGAAGGAATGAGAAGAGAAGAAAGACATGGCCGATGCCAGCTTTGTTTTGCCAAGGTTCAGCTCCCCAAGCATGTCAGACCAGGATGTCAATCCAGAACTAAGCAACTCAATTCTTTCATCAGCCAAAAGGACGGAGTGACCTTTTCCATCCTCGGTTGCTCCTCCTATTTTATTAGTTATGGTTGAAAATCAGCCCCTTGAGAGAAATCTTGCCCTTTTCCTAATTTCAGATCAACATATAAGTAGCCCCTTGCTCCTATTTTTAGGGTATACCTCCAGTAAGAGTTACTGGTAATCTGGTAGTCCTTTATGATGAAAGACCAAATCAAGTATGTGTGAAAGATTACTCAAGTAAGTCAAATAAATCTCTCCTTTGGCTGCCCAGCAATAAAGCTTTGATCCTGGGCACTGAGCTCTCCTTATAAGCTTTTCCTCTCAATTTCCAAATCCTATTTTGTGACCACTATAGAATGGATGCATTTGTTTGGCAATATTGAAGGGCATCCAGTTTGGGTATGATTTAAGATCCTCAGATTGAAAAAAAACAAAAGATCTGTAGGATTCATAACAAACATATTCTTATAATACTGCCTCAGCTAGGATAGGCTAGGCAATGCTGTGGTAGCACCTGCAAAATCTCAGTGGCTGAAAATAACAAAGGTTTATTTCTTCTTCACACCGTATATCTGTTGTGAGTCAGCACAGACTCTGCTCATGATAGTCAGTCAGGTGGCCATCATCTTGAATATTGCTAACCTTCACATAGAGAAAAAGAGAACACGGTACATACCCAGGTCACCCTCACATTTGATTGTCAAAAGCAAGCCAGATGGTCACCCAAAATTAAAGTGGTCAGAAAAGGCAAAGGCCACATGCCAAAAGAAAGTGAGAGAGAAAGAGAGAGAGAAAAAGAGAGATGGAATATCTGCAGACATTCTTAATGACTACCACAATATGTGGTATACCTGAGAAAGAAATTTACAAAATACTAACTATAACTTGAGATGAAATTTTTTTTACTCTGTCCCTTAAGATTATGAAAAAAAGATCACAATTAGCAGTTTGAGGGCAGAAGACAAATTTTATAACCCTGGCTCAAGTGTCATTTATTTTCACCTGGACTAGGACAAAAGAAGATTGTTTCTCCTTTTACTTAAAAATGTCCTCATGGCATAGCTGAGGCATATTTTAAACAAGCAAAGTCCACATATAATGAAAATTAGCATAGTATAACAATGAACAGAAAAGACAGGTATCTGACTGTTAGTCCCCAGGTAGTTACAAAGATGAAGCCTTATATTTGAATAGAACTTTACAGTTTAAAAATATTTTGACATATGTCATTCTGGGTAGGCACCTAAAATAAATTCTTTAACATTTCAAAGGTGGACAAGGTAGATATGCAAATCTCTAAAATATAGAAGGTCTGGAAGTCACCATATCAAAATAATACCAATCTAGGTCTCACAAGAGTTAAGCAAACGGCCAGTACCATCATTTATAAGTCATATGATCTTGGGCAAGTATTTTAGCGTGATTTCCCTCACTTTCCTCATATATAAAGTGGAGATAGTTACTACCTTGGACCAAGCTACTTCATAGGGTTATTACGAGGATGAAATTAAAGAAACATAGCTCAACATATTTTTCAGATTGATTAAGGGGACTCGAAAATAATGGGCAACTTTTTTATTACAAAAAATTTCTGTCACTGGTAGCTGTACTTAAAATGTGCATAAACCAAAGAGGAAAATGCCACAACTCAGTTATTTCTTTAAATAAAGACAAAGTAACATTTTGGAATAACCTAGGCTACCATTAAATCTTGCTGCAATTCAGAAAGAAGAACATAGCCCACTCGTACTTTAACCAATACTATTTCTAGTCTTCTCAGTGCTGCAAGCTAGTTTATTTTTGATGCTAACTTTAACAAATATCATACTTCCCTCTTCTATTGTTTGAATGTGTCCCCCAAAGTTCATGTGTTGGAAACGTAATCCCCAATGCAATGGTGTTGGCAGGTATGGTCTAATAGGAGGTAATCAGTAATGAGGGCTCTGCCCTCATAAATGGATTAATACTGTTATTGAGAGAGCGGGTTGTTACAAAAGCAAGTTCAGCTCCCTCCTGCTCTAACATTTCATGCCCTTCTGCCACAGGATGACACAGCATACAAAGGCACTCACCAGATGCCAGTGCCATGCTCTGGACTTTCCAGCCTTAGAACCACGAGCAAATAAAATTCTGTTGCTTATGAATACCCAGTCTTGGGTATTCTGTTACAGCAACACAAAACAGACTAAGACACCTCTCAAACTTCACCTACACTTGCAAAACTTGTCTTGTTTCACTTCTTTTCTACAGTGAAGCCCTTGGGTATCTCAAAAGAAGTAGAGGATAAAAACCATATCGATGTGGGTCACATATATGGCTGTTTGCCACAAAATCTGTATTTTGTATAATATGAAAAACAAAAACTGGGGGTAATAGCATAAGTACTTTAAGTCACCTTTATATAGATTTCACAAATCCAAAGAATCAGGTATTTTAGTGATGCAGCTGTGGTATCAACAGCAAACTTTCAATTTTGAAATTTTCAAAAATTTCAAAATTTCTGAATTTACATCTTTTTTTAAAATTTTGCTGGTAGGATTTAAACCCAGAGATGTAGTCAAGTTACAAAACAATGATGAAGACATACTGAGGTTTGGATATAGGCCTTTCAATGCTGAAATTTGGGTGCTTTCAATAAAAATCTACGTGCACATTTTATAAACAAAATCATTAAAATATACCATAGGCATAAAAACTGATAGATCACTGACACAGAAAAGATAGCTTAAACAGATGCTAGTAGATACAACATATGTATACAAACACATACACATAATAAGGCATGCCATAGAAGAGTGGGACATATAATGCATGCTATCGAAAAAATGTGTTAGCAAAACGAAAACAACAAACGTAGTATTACCTATAAATAAAATAAATTCAGAGTCTTACCGTGTGCCATATATTAAAATATATTTCAGATCTGATTTAAAGAGTTGCTATAAATAATAAAACCATAAAGAAGGGCCGGCCAGGTGGTGCACGCGGTGGCACTCCCGCCGAGGGTTCGGATCCCACATACAGACCGGCTGCTCACTGGCTGAGCGAGGTGCGGGCGCAACACCGAGGGTTGCGATCCCGTTGCCGGTCATGAAAAAAGACAAAAAGGAAAAAAAAAAAAAAACCATAAAGTAAAGGAAAACATAGGCTAAATAACTGATTTGTGGGTGAGGAATACAAAGAAAAACATATGGATATGTACATATTTAAAACATTCACACAATATAAATCTTTTGTTCAAAAATAGGAAGCACATATCAGAAGGAAACGTTTTAAACAAACATGACAAAGACTTAATGTAGTTAACACATGGTGAGTTTATACACACAAAAAATTAACTGGCCAATAAAAGAAGCAGCACAGGACATGAACACTTTACAGATGAAATAAAAATGATAGAACACATGAAAAATGTCCAATCTCTGTAGTAATCAAAGGGCTAATGCAAAATGTGCACAATCATTCACCCCGAACACTTCTAAGGGTAAAATACACCTGAAGGTATCTGAAGATGGCAAAAGTACAATAACAATAAAAAAAAAAGTTCTCATGAACTGCAAAAAGTATAAACTTATAGAAAACCTTAGGCAAAGGCAACATGTATCAAGGGTCTTAAAAATACAAGTATTCAGACCTTTTAAAGAAAGATGGGCAAACAATAAACATCATGAGCTTTAGAGACAGTCTGTCTGGGTTCAAATCTCACCTTCACCTCATGTGCACTGCACGACCTTGGGCAAACTACTTAATGTTTGTTTCCAGTCTTACTTTTCTCATGTCTAGATAAAGTTAAAGAATCTTTACTTTACAGAACTGATGTGAGGACTGAAATGTATAATGTATGTAAAGCACTCACAGTGCCTGTCACATAATAAACGTTCAATAAATCTCAGCTAGTGTTACCATCACCACTAATTCGATCACAAAATGGCCAAAATATTAACGTAAGTGTATAAGTATATAAGAGAAATGCATGTGCACATATCTTGAGAAAAAAGCTTTAAGAAAATATACCAAATCTAAGAGTGGTTATTACAGAAGTACAGACAATCATAATTTTTCTGTAAGCGATTTTCTAAGATTTCTACAAAGACTATGTTACTTTTACACTTAGAAAAACAACTATTATTGCAGGGGGAGTGGAACCAAAGCTCCCTCTTTGAGGTTATTTTTATTTTGTAACAATAAATGTAATAAAATTTAAATAAAACCTAGGTTGTTTCCATCTGATATCTTTCCTACATATAGGGCATTTTCTGCATTAATTTCTAAGTTCCTATCTTCACTGAGGAACCAAGAGAAATATTTAATAAGTATAAAAAGAGCAATTAAAGATTAAATTAAAGATAAGTATAATAAATGAAAAATAAATAAAGATAAAGATAAGTCTGTGAAAAGATGGTATATCAACTGTGACCACTTCTACTTAGCTAAAACCTAGGAAGGCAAACAAGAATATCAAGAACTCCTATCTTGGGTTCACAGTACAGAGAAATCTTGATCAGAAATCCCAAATGCTTATGGAAGTAAAAGTACCAAAGCTCACTTCCCCCACCTTTTCCCCTTTTCTGAGCATAACCTCAGAAACAGAAGGGACATATCAGTTAGTGATGGGGCATCACTACAAGACGTGACAAAGCATGCTGTCATCATGAGCAGTATCCAGTGGCTCCCCTCTGCTCCCTTCCTGACTCTGTTAACAGGATAGAGTGAATAGCAGGGGCCTGTGATCACTTTATAAAAGTACCACACAGCAAACTTCTTTAGAACTGGGGTGGGGGAGGGATTATCAAAGCTCTTGTACCATCTGTTTATGGAGAGGAAAAAAAACACGGCAACAACAACAGCTGGTGCAAGAAGTAGCAAGATGTTGGTCCTGGAAGTGACAAGATGGGAAATGACAGGAAACAGCTTTTCACTCCTCCAACAGCAAAAGAAGCGTGCAGCCCATGTTCCAGTGTTTGAAAACCTCCAGATGCTGCTCTCGTCTCACATTTCCATAGCTTTGTTCAGACAACATCTGAAAGCTTGCCTTTGTTTTTTCAAGCACTTTTCTTTCTCTGGAGGAACATACAAAGCTATCAAATGCAGGCTTCTCTCCCTCCTCCTTTCTCCCACACGCAATGTGGAATGAATTTTAAGCGTCACCATGGAAGAAAAAAGAAGTACAGAAAGCATCTTGTGAGGCTCTGCAAAACTTTTTCCAGTTGTCTCTTTCAAAAAAAAAATTACCATGTGCTCTGGTTTCTGTCATTTGGAAGTTAAACTAATATTAGATTTTTGAGTAGAACTAGGAGCTGAGGAATAAAAAATCTACAATGACAAGTGTTCTTGGGATGGGGCATCCTGTGCACCAACTTGGAAATGGTGGCCCATGCTTCTTTGCTCACTGCACTAAACACTAACACATGCACCCATTTGTTTCCACTTCAAATGTTAGGTTCATGAAATCAGAGAGGAGGAAACGTTACATCTAATATATAAGTCCAACTTCAGAATTTCAAAGGACAGGCATGGGGTGTTAATCATATATTCTGATTCAGAATTGCTCCATATGCAAGACATATAAAAGTAATTTTCAAAGAACTTTGGCATATGCATAGAAAATATACTAAAATTACACTGAGTAAAATTCTAAATTTTATTTGATTCCACAGATCACATGTGGGAACCTCACTGTTTCAGGCTCCATCAGCCTCCTTCTTGCCTTTTGTGATTATGCATAGTTGGTGCCCTCTCTTCTCCTTCAGTAGGCCAGCACAGCCTTTAAGATCCAGGTGGGGTTCCAGCTCCACTATGCCTCCCAAAGTTCCCTCTTTGAGCAAGAGAATCTCTCCCCTGAACTCCAATAGCATATGTCTGTTATAACAGCCCCCTAGATGGTAATTTCTCCATGTAGAGGATGGCCTATCACAACGCACAGTGATCTCCTCAAGGAAGGAGGTCATGTCTTCTTTATCTTTAAATGCCAGTGCCTGATATATAAATTGACATTCATTTAAAACAAAAACGAAAACAACCTATTAATGACTACTACGTGTCAGACACTAGGGATTCAAAGTTTGAATGGAACACAGTTCCTGTTCCCCAAGGGGTTTAGAGCACAGGTTTGTGAACCTGGATATAAAAGTAAAAATTAAAACACTGTGTTCAGTGTTATAAATAAGGCACTGTGGAAGTACAAACCAGACCACCCATGGAAGATACTCAATGTTTCACAAATGAAAAGAATATTTACAATAGGTTCAACGGTTGAATATGCTTACTAGAGAATTCCATTTAGCTGTGTAATCTTGGGAAAGCAACTTCATTTTCCTGCCTCAATTTCAGTTTCCTCATCTATAAAATGGGATAACAACATCATAGGATTTTAGATGTGAATTAACTGAAATAATATGGTAAGTGTTTGAAACAGTACCTAATATGTGATATGTACTCAATAGAAGGTAGACATTATTTGCTAGTGGCTCTTTCAGTTACAACAAACAAGAAAATTATATATTAATTAACTTATTCATCTATTTAGGGATAGTAAAATTTCAGGTTAATGGTCTCTTTCTCTCACATCCTCTATTGACCCTGTCAGCAAATTCTCTCAGTTCTAACTTCAAGCCACATTCCTCTCTATTGCCTATCAAAATGTATATAAACTTTATCCTGTCCTTGGCATAATGTGACCCCAATCAATGATGACAGACCTGGATCCTTCATCTTCCTGTATCTTATACATCTGCCAAACCACTGCTGCTCATTCACACTCCATATTTTACAACAGTAAAGTCTTTATACAAATTACTGTCTACTTTTCAAATGCCTGCATTGTAAACTGTCAAAATTCTATTTGCCCTTAAAAACAGTACATTCACATGATAACCTTTGTCATTCTTCTAACTCAGATTTGTCCCTCTAGGTTTTCACATCATTTTTCCTTGAACTATACTATAGTCAATTATACCCTTCTTAGCACCCAGACCTCTCCCTCTCTCTTAAACATATATACACATACATACTTCAAAGTTCCTTTAAGGGTCAGAGCTGAATCTTGACTAGCTTAGAGCTTTAATAAAATTCTTTCAACCGACATGATTTTTTAAATTATAAATTATGTTGTATTAAATTATTAATAAAATACTGCACTTAACCCTAGTGCATGGAAGAAAAATAGCCATTCCAGTGGTGCTGGGGAATATTGGAGAGGTTCTATCCCTCTGCAACACAACTTTGAATTCCTACAAATCAGTATTCCTTGGATTGCATACCTGACAATAAACCTTATCTAGCAAATGGTTCTTTTCTGCTTTGTCCACCAGATCTCAAGTTCCCTTGACGGGAGTATCCTAAGATCAATCACTCCATATCAGTACCTTCATAAATACTCCTTGACTTACTAAAGTTAGAATGGTTAGAAATAGTAACATATAAGTAAGGCATTCTGTTGTACCTTTCTCATATTGATAGCATGGGGTATTTACTCACAACCAAGAAAACCAGTACTGTTGATAGAAAAAACCGTGGCCATTGGTTTGCAGTATTAAAATAAGCACTCAAAGTCAAACTGAGATAGACTCCTCAACATCCATTCCACCCTTCCTCCATTGTTCAGGGGCCATGTCTCTTGAGCAACTGACTCAAACTCCAGGTCTGGTTAAGACAATTAGGATTTTCTCATCATCCTTGCCAGAGATTGGTCAGAAACCCAGGCCAAAGCCAATCAGCACATGACAACAAGGTGACAGTTTTTATGCAGAGGCCCTAAATTGGTCAAGAAAGACAGAAGGGGAGGATTTTTATTCTCTGTCTGGGGCAGACGCCAGCTTGCTTTGGGTCTCTCTCAATCTCCCCATCACACTCCTATGCTTCTGCAATTAGTTGTGAACAAGACATGCAGCCCTGACTGCTACTGGTAGCCATTCGTAAGAACAAGCAGCTTTAGTGATGATACTGACACTACAGACAGAAACAGATTAAACAGAAAAAAACTGGTCTCTGAGGACAGACACTCAAAATCAACCAACCCTGAGGCCCTCTCTACCTCTGGACTTCCTGTTATGTGAGCCAGTAAATTTCCTTATTGGTTAAGCAAGTTTGACTCAGGTTTTCTGATAGAGATGTAAGCATCACAACTGACACACTATCTAACAGAATTCTCCTCAAGTAAAAACCCAGTTTGACACCCATTTCAAGATCATGCTTTAATTCAGAGCCATATAACAAACTTGTATGTCTGTGTGTGTGTGAAATTACCCTTATCAGTCCAAAAAAGAGAGCAATATATAACTTCAGTCAAATATTGGATAAACAAAACATCAAGTGTTAATATGAAATAGTACTGCATGAAATAACTCAATGAAAAGCTTGAGTCAATAAACCAGAAGTTAGCCAGGGGTCACATCAATGTGTCATCACCAAAACATGGACAGCAAACAGACTGGTTGTAAAAATTGTTCCTTTAAACAGTGCCTGTGCTGGGCAGAGTAGTGCCTATACTTTAAATTGTGTCTACATCTTCACCTAATGATAAAAGCAAAAACGTGGATTTGAGCTCACTGGTGAATATGAGATGGTAATTACTAAAGAAGGATGTGCCCTAGAACCCAAAGGCATGTTACGGTTGGAAAAAATGGAGACCCTGATTCAACACTTCCCACTCATACCACCTTCTCCAAATCATCCTGTGTCCAAGGGAATAAGCAATGGATCCTAAATGAGAGACAATGTGCCAATTTCCAGCTCAGACATCAGCTCCCTGGTTTAAATACCCAAAAAGTACTCTTCAGGGTAGGGAGGTCTCATCTTCTTTGTAAAACAAAATAGTTGGACATGTTCTTTTCTAAGGTCCCTTCCTTTGATAAAATGCTAGGTCACATAACCAAGTGAAGATTCAATTTCTTAATGTGTAAAATGAGGATTTTGATCTTAATACGTAGACTACTTATCTCAATACTGTGTGCCAGGCAGTGTGCCAGATTCTGGAGAGATGAAGAGATAAAAATGATCCCTAACATCAGGAAACCATGGACATATAGGAAGGCTGTTGTGAGCATAAAAATCTTAGTGAGCTAAATTAAATCCAAACACTTTATAAAGTATTTAAGCGTTAAGTCCCAGTTTTCTAAGACGAAAGTAATGAATTACAATGATGATCTCCAAGTACCAACTTAATTTTAGAACTAAAATAACCTATGCCTCAAATCAGAATAAAATATTCTTAGTGGGTAATGAGGAGCAGTTCCCCAAAATCAGTTTTAAAAGACTCTGCCTCTAGGTCTGCTGAAAGTTCAGAATCACAATTCTCATCCCAGTTCATCCCTGCTATTTTCATCAATGAAGCATACAAGTCAGAAACTCTTCCTGATCTGCCTTTCTCATCATTTTATATCCTGTACAACTTGAAACTGTTTCTAGTTCCTCCTAAATCAGTTTACTGGTGTTTTTGGTCTATATCCTTTTGTGAACAGGAAACATGCCTTTTATTAGTTCTAAATATGATAGCCTATGGTATGTTATATATATAGTGAGCAAAATATACATATAGAACTGAATTTTGAAATTTATAAAACTTAAAATTTTTAAATTCATGATAAAAAATACATGAACTTCATGCTTGTCATTATTCCTTGAAAGAAGGTGTCAGTTTTCTCACACTTCCACATAGCTACCAAGTTTTTCATACATCTTCCAATGACTTTTTCTTACAACTGCTGATAAAAAAAAAAAAAAAAAAAAGTCAAATGTCTTTAAACCACTATCTGAAAATCCCTCTTGGAGTACGGTTTCACTATCTCTTTCCCAAAATAGCTTTTAATTCACTGAGTTTTCACAGATAGTTGGATCTATTTTAATTGAAAGATTAAGAATGATTTACAAATAAGGTGAAAAGTGGGGAGTGTGAACATTAACCTTATCTGTGACTGTGGGCAAATCTTAGCTTCAATTTTTCCATCCCCTATCCCTTGGGTACACACAAAATAGAGTCACATGCCATCTACTTCATTATAGGTTTTTATTAAGGTACTCAACAATATCATTAGCTTTAATGCCAGCCAACTACACACTGAATGTGTCAGCTAAAAATCATGTGTCTCATCTCTCTCAATTCTGTTTTCACAACTGGGTTTTCAAACATAAATTCACTTTTAGTCCTAATAAATCTTATTTTGGCCACTGCCAAGAAAGCAGAAATCCAGGTGTGTCCTCTTTCTCTTATCCACCATATTTATGACTCCTTCTGTTTCTGCATTATTTTAAACTATATCATCATCCCAGTCAAGTACAAAAATTTGAATAAGATAAAGCCAAGGACAGGTATCTATGGAATGATCCTAGAAAGATATATGCAGAGTGAAACTAATGTTCTTAAGAACTGGCCTTAGGGGCCAGCCCGGTGGCGCACTCAGTAGAGTGCAGCGCTTGGGAGTGTGGCGGCGCTCCCGCCGAGGGTTCGGATCCCATATAGAAACTGGTCCGCTCGCTGGTTGAGCGTGGTGCGGGCGCGACACCAAGGGTTGCGATCCCATTGCCGGTCGCGGTGCGGGAGCAACACTGAGGGTTGCGATCCCATTACCGGTCACGAAAATAGACAAAAAGGAAAAAAAAAAAAAAAAAAAAAAAAGAACTGGCCTTAGAAATAGTTATAAAATTGGGGCTGGCCCGGTGGCGCACTGCTACAGTGCGCCACTTGGGAGCGCAGTAGCGCTCCCGCCGAGGGTTCAGATCCCACATTACAGACCGGCCGCTCACTGGCTGAGCGAGGTGCGGGCGCAACACCGAGGGTTGTGATCCCGTTGCCGGTCCCGGTCCGGTACGGGCGCGACACTGAGGGTTGCGATCCGTTGCCGGTCACGAAAAAAGACAAAAAGGGGAAAAAAAAAAAAGAAGTAGTTATAAAATTAATTATGAACCTTGATATTCATAATGTCACCCAAGTTATATGAGTTTTTTCCCACTTGTTCATAGAGATCATGGGAGACCAGGCCAAAAATTTTGCTCCAAAGAAATTATGTCAATGACATGCCTCTAAGTTACTGTCCCAACAGTCTTGCTAAAGAGGAATTGGTGTATTCATGCTACCTTTCTGTAAACACTGTACTCTTTTCTCACTGTTTACTTATCAAATCACTTATTCTGAAATAATGCTCAGGACTCAAATGAAAGGTTACAGAATTTACTTATATTGTTTCTATTAAAGCCAAAATGCATTTACCTCAAAAATGACAATGAGTCTATATTTCATTTGCATCAGGAGCCTTGAATCCATTCTCTGCTGGTAAGCAGGTATTCCCTTATGATCTATTATTCCACCTTGAACTTCTATCGCATCTGCAAAACCTTATTTTCCCATTTAGTTAGAAAGTCATTTTCCTTTACAGAGAGGTTACATGCAAAATTGGAATTAATGAATCTTGCATCCAGTATCATCCAGCACTATACCACCACCATTAGCAGTAATCATCTGTACCTACCTTCCTTTAGTAAGACAAAACTTATAAAAGCCCACTTTTTCCCCCTGAGATTTTTGATGTTTGTTTGTTAGTACTAGCTCTTTTTCCAACCACCACGGAACATGCCTTCCAGTGTCTAAAAACCCAAGCTTAATTCGACCCAGCTTTCTGTTTTAACACAGAACCATCCTAACGTAACACAGGAGGTGGGTTGAACACCAGGCTTCTGTCTAGTCCTCAGGAATTGGTGCCCTGGCCAATGGGCATACAGTCATTCATTACCACAGAGGTGGGCAAAAGAACCACCTCTTGTAATCAGAAAACGAGAGACACTGGCAAGAACTGGTGCCATCTGCTAATCTGGGTAGAAATGAGGTTGAAGAGAGAAAGGTTGGAGATGGGGCAGATGGGGACTCTCTTCAATCATCTGTTCTTATTATTTTGCTCCCTGTTTCTGTTTGATAATTTGAATGAATAATAGAAACACACATCTCTCTGTTCAAATAAAAAGATGAAGAGAGAACAAAGAATTGAATTATTTCTCTCTCCTACCTCTTCACTCCAAACAATCCCCATACCACTCTTCTAACTGAGAAGGCAACCTTTCCACTCCGCAATGAGAGACCACAAAGATATTTTCTAATCTTCACCTGAATTCAATGTCCCATTGCTGTTCTTTCAGTTTTGTGTATAAATTTAATTTGTACAACTATACACACCTGACATTACATCTGTAATGACTGAACTTAGCTCATCACAAAACTATTTACCAGAATAGAGAACAAATAAAAGATACATAATTATAGCACAATTTGAGGGCCTTGTGACATAGGTTACAAGGCTCTTTTTGATCCGACCATTGTATACCTCTTCTGACTACTTCTGCCATTCCACTCTTTGCATATTGTACTCTAGTCATTCAATTGTATTTGTAGTTCCCTTATTGTATCAGAATGAATCATGCTTTTTTGTACAGACAGTTCTGCTATAAAGCTTATTTTGAAAACATGGATTTGTTCCAATGTACTCGATAGGGCAGGAACAATTTGAGCATGGTATAAATTTTGCATTTATTTGTGTGCAATTTCATCCGCCAGAAACACTAGGTAAATCCAGAAAACCCACAAAATAGCAGAGATGGGAAGAATGGGATCTAGTGTTCTATAGTTACATAGGGAGATGACAGTTAACAACAAAGTACTGTGTATCTTTGGATAGCTAGTCTAGATGATGTTGAATGATCCTAACATAAAGAGATGACAATGAGGTGATGGATATACTAAGCACCCTGACATAATCTCTGCACACAGTATGAATGTACTCAAATATCATATTTTACCCCATAAATATATACACTTATCATGGACCAATTAAAAAAATAAATTAAAAAGAGAGGAGAGAGAGAAATAGAAAGTAGGATATTGGTTACCACAGGCAGGGAAAGGGAGGGGGCCGGGGAAAGGTTGGTAGACTGGTACAAAGTTAAAAAGGTACAGTGAGATAGGAAGAATAAGCTCTGGTGCTCTAGGATGAAAATAGCTAATAATATTGTAAGTATATTTCAAGATGGCCCAGAAAAGAGAATCTTGAATGTTATAATCACAAAGAAATGATAAATGTGTAGATGACAGATATGCTAACTATCCTAATTAGATTATTATACAATATATGCACGTATTGAAACAACGAACTGTACTCCATAAACACGTACAATGAAAAAAAATACAGAAAACCACACCCCGTTGATCTGAGCTGTATAGAAATACACAAAATACACACATGCACACACCTCAAACATCTACCAGCTACCTCAGTTCACAGTATGCATTATGAGCTACTCCTGGTATAAATAACTTTCCATCTGTTTCAGGTTATCCTTCTTCCACCACCTCTCTCCATAACTCACAGGCTACTACCCTGCCAATGCCCACTCCCACAAGCAAATTTTGGGGCTTCTATATACTTTTATGGTACCTTATATAAATAAAGTACCACATTTAACGTAGTTTTCTTTTTTTGGTAACCATTCAACACATGTGTAAAACTGTACTGTTTTTACTACATTCCTTTTGGGTTTTTGTCTGTTACTGATGAAGTTCCAAATGATAATATACAAATCAGACTCACAAGAAACATGTCTTGCTCCAGGAAAGGAATTAAAAGTGGCCACCACAGCACTTTACAAGTGGTAGACTCTCAATAAACACTAAGGAAGGATATAGAAAGGTTATTTTAAACACTTTCGTAGCCAACGTTCTGTACTCTTTTAAGGTAAATTTTGCAAAAAGAAAAAAGGCATATTCATACAGTACTTCAGAATTTAATGTGTTACATCCTTTTTATCTGGTCTTCAGCGGAGATTAGTAGGGAGGAAACTACCTTTGTTTACAACAGACAAAACAGAAGTATGACCAGATTAAGCATTTTCCCTAAAGTTCTCATAAGTAATTGCGTTGGATTTGGACCCACAATCGACATATTCTGATTCAGGGAAATCCATCCATTTCTGTAACCAACAGAGTGAGAAGTTCATGATGGAAAAATTAAGGGGCACTGAAAATGTATCTCTTTGAAGTTTAGAAATGAGTTATTTTTTATGGGTGTTTCACGGCCCTCCTCTTTCCTTCAAGTACCATGGTATAATCAAATCCATCGAAGATTAAAATTTGGTATAACCCTAACCCAAATTTGTGAGACTGTAAATTCATATTATAGAGAAAACATAAACTCCCGTGGGTAGGTAGTACACAATTTTTTTGTCTGTTTCGTGACCGGTAAGGGGATCGCAACCCTTGGCTTGGTGTTGCGCGTACGGCGCTCAGCCAGTGAGCGCACTGGCCAGTCCTATATAGGATCCGAACCCACGGTGGGAGCGTCGCTGCGCTCCTAGCGCCGCACTCTCCCGAGTGCACCACGGGGCCGGCCCGGTAGTACACATTAACAGTGCTAGGCCTCCTTGCCTTAGCAAACACTCCAGGAACTTTACACTGGAGGTGCTTTCTGTGTGTAATGTTCTCCCTCAGATATCCACATGACTTAACTCCCTTACCTCCATCAACTATTTACTTAAAGTCATCTTCTCTTCTCTAACCACTTTACTAAACATCACACCATCTTATTTAACCTGATCACCTTATTGCAAATCACACTATTCCCCAACAGTAAGGAGGTTTTTCTGTTTACATGTTTTCTTTTTCTGAATATTACCTCTCACCTTCCAAAATACTTTGAGATTTATGTATTTACTTTTTTTTTCTATATTGTCTTTTAGAATGTAAGCTCCATGAGAACAGAGATTTTTGTCTATTTAGTTTGGATATGATAACCTCAACATTTACGATAGTGCCTGAAATATTGGTAGAAATTCAATAAATATTTATTGAACAAATGAATACACATATGCATACACCAGCATGGTTCTATAAATCATTAGCAAGAATGAAATTAATAAACTCAAATGCATAGAACGAGGCACCTTTAAGCAACTTGCTCAAATACATAAAAACTAAGAAAAATTTCAAAGGCTCATGTTGAAGGGCAGCATTCCCAAACAGGTGGTTCACTCAGAAGGCCCCACACAAGTTCCACCTGGGAAGCTCTTAGAATTACAGGAAATGTTTTTTCTGTTTGTTTGTTTGTTTGTTTGTTTGTAATGTGAGTACAGTTTATATTTATAGTTTCAGGCTACATACCATCATCTTTTCTACAGAGAAAGAATAATTAAATCATTCCTCTGTAACAAAAGCACCTATAACAAAGTCCCTTGAAAACAGAGGTGGAAAGGAGGGGATATTAGGTGCATTCAAAAGGAATCCATGACTGAGAAGACAGAATTTATTAAATAAACACCAAAGTGTTTCACTGCAAAACCTCTAAAAATCTGAGAATGTTAAATTGCTTCTGCCCTTCAATTCACTCAAAGCCCACCCACATGGGTGGTCTTTAATAAGGTCAGTAATAAACCCCAAGTGTCAAGCTGATTCTCTTTTCCACTGAGCTTAACAAAATGAACTTATGACATCTATCTGCAGATGTCTATATTTCAAAAGGACTTAGCACACAAATATTTGGTTCAAAGGCATATTGGGTTACTCAATTTAATCTCATGTCAAAACCAATGTTTCACACACAAATTGTGACCATTAAATAAAAAGTTATGTGCATTCCCAAGTAGATGTTAATACTATATATAATGTTTGATTATAAGATTTAGAAGAACAAGTGACTCTCATGCTTGATATTAGTACCGCAGGCCTCTCCAAGGCTCTAATTTCTCATCTGAAAATACACATAATGCCAGTTATGCCTCACAAGGTTATTCCAAGGATTAAATGAACTGGTTTATTTAATAGTTTTAGTTTCAGATACTAAGACGCACCAAGATAGACAGTTAAATCTCAACCCTGGCTGCACATTTAGAGTCACCAGAGGAGCTTAAACAAATAATGCCCAGGCCAAACCCTGCAATTATGCTGATTTAAATTATCTGGGGTTGAGCCTGTTTCAGTATTTCAGGTCACTTTAACAAGGAGCTGGATTTGAAAACCAAGATTTAGATTCTAACAGTCAGATTTAATAGATCTGGAGTAGGTTAGGAATGTGTGTTTTTTCACATAAACTACGTATAATACCTGAATTTCAGTCCTAAGTTTCTCTACAGTTTATTCACAAATCTAACGTGACGTGTATTTCAAGACATGAAACTCAAAGACCAGATTAAATTCAAGAGTAAACAGGTTGTATTTTTATGACAACCATGCTTCTAATTGTATTTTTAAAAATATAGCAGAAAAGCATTTATTAAAGAAACATACTATATAAAGGAAATCTCTATCCTGAATAAGTCTGGTGTAACTGGAGAGGAAGGGAAGCAAGGGGAGTGAGTGGGAGGAAGAAGTAAAGGAGAGAGAAATTAACTCATGTAAATACTGGCACTGGGCAGTGGGGAGGGACTTATTCACGGGAGATTCCTTGACAAAAAAACAAACAAACAAAAAAAAACTTTACTCAAACACTTCTGTTCTCTCTGTGTCAAGACGAGGGTAAGGAACTAATATTTATTGACCCTGGCTATGTACCAGGCCTTCCATACCCATGATCTCAGTCATCAGTGCTCCGAACAGCCCTGCAAGGGAACCCTCGCTATCCACAGTTTATACAGAACACAATCGGCCTTTTCTCCGAGAATCAAACAGGCTTAGCCACTTGGCGCTGACCACCAGCAGAAGCTCCTTGTAGCACACCTCACCATGCTGGCCACCTAGAGTGCTGTGTTTGCTGTGTATTAACAAAGGGGATTCCAGAGTTCCTACCTGAACTACTTTTTATGACACAGAACCTCCAACAATCCCTTTTCAACAGATGAAATAGCAGTACCCTGTCAGGGTCAGAGACTCTCACTGAGGGAATTTAGAATCTCCTTTGGAGGGAGTTAGAGGAATGTACTATTTATTAAAATGGCGAGTTATCCCTCACAGTAAAAGAAGGTAAAAACTGACTAAAATGGCGAGTTATCCCCCACGGTAAAAGAAGGTAAAAACTGACTTATGTTAGGAAGTGCTTTCCTTCCAAGAACAGCAAAGTGGGCTGCCAACTCGCATTATGGGACCCACCTTAAAGAAAGAGAAACTTTAAGAAAGACAAGTTGAATGATTCAGACTGTAAGTAGACAGAAAAATTCAGAAGAGCAGGACAGCTTCCTAAAATGCTGCATCTTCCAAACTTTCAGGTAGATTTTGGGGTGTCAAGCATGAGCACACAGACCAATTGACTCGCCACCTGGAATTCTATGGTTTGGGAAAAAAACAAAATGTGGCAACCAGAAAGAACTCGAATGCTCCAGAAGGCCAACAGTGGCAATTCTGATGACAGCGCAGACTACACTAGGGGCAGTCGGCAGCCTGGTCCCTGGTGTGCCTTGCTGCTAGCGAACTGCTGGGCACACAACTGCTAAGTATTATGTGTCCCAGAAAGCAGAGGGCAAACACAAGAAGATGAGAAATAGAAGCAGGAAGAATGCTTCTGATAAAATGTCCTCCTTAATAATCTGAGTACGTATTTAATTTCCATTTTTTTCCTCTTTTTCTCATTCACAAAGGCCAAATCTTCCAGTTAAATTAGAGTGCAGTAAAGCATTAAGTCAGCATTCAACAGGTTTAATCACTGTGTAAATGAAATAAATTATTATTCATTCATGACATTTCTTTCAGATCCAATGCTAGCTGCTTTTATATAAAGTTGGGGGAAGGGAGAGTAAAACTCAGATGGGAAAGAGGAACAAGAACTAGGATATATAATTACAGATATATTTATTTGCCAAACATTAGTGAGCCTAAACAAAAACTGCTTGTTTGCTCTCTTGAGAAAAAGCATGTGATCCATCGTGGTAGCTCTAAAGCCTCCCCTACCCTGACACAAAGCCAGACTCTGATAGGTATGCCAACATAGGAAATTCCAGTAACAGGGGGCTTATTAGGGCCACAAAGCCTAGCACAGCCCATTGCAATTCAGAAGTCCCTGAACTCTGGGAAAATTCTAGCAGTCAGGCCCTACAAAGTAATGGAAGCCCCACTGCACCATGAGAGATAATGGTCAATTGATGCTATCAGAACCATGGAACAATAGATCTTTTCTAATGAATTTCCACAGAGTTTAAACATCTCCCACAAACCCTAAACTAAATCACATGTGGCATTTATTTTTAATTCTTCTAAGTCTGCCTGGTGGAAAAGACTGCAAGAGAAGGTGCCTGGGGAACTAGCTGAAGACAAGGAAAAATACCTGTCCACAAATCAACACAACCACTAAATGAGAGATAATCTGTAACCTCAATTGTTAAGACTTCATGAATTTATCAGAATGTGGGTATTACATACTATAATCCCACTGAAATGCTCTTGATTTTACAAAGAGTACTATGAACAATGCAAAATGCCTGATCAAAACATATCCTGTTCCTACTCCAACATAGTCACATAGACACATGGGAACACACATAAACACACACACACACATTTTTGGAACCAGTTAATCTTAAACATTCTCTAAACTTCCAACCACTAGCATTCAATTATGACAAATGCAACAGTGGTTACAAATTGGCAGTAACAACCTCAGTTTGTTTTAAAACCTGAGACCACACAAGTTGGGGACAAGAAATTATTGTTAAGGAATTCACACCGATTTAAGGACCAAGGGCAATCGTGCAAAATAATGATAATGATGCTATGGACTCTTAAAGCTAAAGGTTTAATTATGCATCTAGAAAACCAATTTAATATACTAAGCTGATTTTAAGAAAACAACCTTTATACACACCTTAAATATTCCCTGACAGTATCTTAACTAGGCTTAAAATTTTCTGCTGGTTTCAGTTCCAATGCTCTTAACTTCAGGTGGAAAGTATGTAATGTTTTTTTTTTTAAGATAAAGAAAGTAGCTTAGGAACTATCTGCATAAAAAGTATGAGCCTTAAAAAAAAGTGTCTACGCATTATCATTGTATCTATTATTAAAAACTGTGGTAATATTATTTAACCAAATCAATGAAGTGGAGTTATGCTTATTAATACTTGGCTGAGAGTCATAATTAAGAGAGAGATTTGGTATTCAGTTAATATTTTAGTCTAGTACCAATTTCCTTCAAGTCATGTCTTCCCAAATTTAAAGTGTGAACATGTTAAGCAAAGAGGAATTGGCAAAAGACCTATTAATTCATATGTCTTAATTCTTCTTCTTCCAACATATCACTGAAGCTTCATATATGGTCATGGATATGACCATCACAAGCTAGGTTTTCCAAAGGCCTGAAGCAGCTAGCTTTAATATTCCTCTCTACACACCATCCTGTTCTTGTCTTCTTTAAAGCTCTTGCTTTTCCCAAGGTCACTGTCCCAAGTTTTGTTCTGACTTTTTACTCTGCCAAAGGAAACTACTACTACTTTATTCTGCATTAGGTCTTCAAAGAGATCATCTTCCTTCTCCTGCCTTTAGGAACGGAAAGAAAGATAGAGATTTTAAAAAAAAAAAGCAAAACCAAAAAAATAAATAAATATATATATGAACATATTTAAATACCATTATTGTTTTTGCCACCTCAGCACCTTTTATTCATTCTTTGATAACACTAGCTCTAGTCTCCTTTGAGGAATTAACCCCACCTACCTCAGAGTCTCAGCAGTTTGGGAGGGCTGAGAGGGTCAGGAGATTCACCCCACTAAAGGGTGTAGGTGTGACACAGATTCAGTCAGTCATAAGTGACTGATTTAAGAATGGCCATATAACCAAAGTAGGGCCACATAGGAGTGGCAGCAGGATTCTTGCTGAACACAGTAAGAATGAGGCTTGCTCCCTCCCAGGGTTGCCAAGCTGGCAGAACATTAGTTGTCTTTGCCTCTACACAAGAAGCCAGCACAGAGGATGAAGTGCTGAGAGACAGTGAGAGATTACTGAAAACACTGAGCTCCTGACATTCATATGCTTTTAGCTCAGTTTACCCCTAAGCTCTCTGATTCTTAAACCAATAAAATTGTGAGTTGGGGTAAGATGATAAGTTGTGCCACCATTTACATTAAAGGTCACATCACCTTTTTATGTGATTCGACAGCTCTGGTGCAATCACATTTCTTTTCAAACACCCAAAACCTCCGAGTATCACTTGCTTCAAAAAGCCTTCTTGGATAACTGTCCCAAATACACTCAGAGGCAAACAGGCTGGATCACTCCTCCACTCCAGCTCTACCACTACTATGCAATAGATCAGTAACTACCACATATGATGGATATCACCCAATCTTGTTTTTCTTAGTCATGCCAGCCTATACAGTTTCCAGAACAAGGATACCTATCTTTGTTTTGGAAAGAGCACAGATTTTAGATTCATAAGATTTGAGTTTAATCTCGCCTTTTCACTGGATCTCCCTCTTTAGACTTCTCTGAGCCCTGCTTCTCACATCTTTAATGCTAGGTTAATAATATCTGCTTTAAATGATGGCTGTGATATCAAAGTTAGGTTACATGTGAATATACTTTGTAAATTCTAAAGCACAAAGTAAATAATAACTGTTATTATAAATAGCTGTTATAATAATGATGATAATGACCCCCAGATTAGCAGATCTGTGAATGAGCTCAGTGTCCAGGGAACCACCAATTATCACTTGAAACAGCCACTAGTGACACAACAGACAGGAGCATCAGCAAAAAGGCCATGCAGATGATATGACCAGTGGACCAATATGAGATTTAAGGGCTCTAGGATAAAAGAACTTCAAAACCTGATATTCTTGCCTAATTGCGTCTTTCCCATTTTGAGGAAGACCTTTACATAAATATGGACAAATCATATACGAACAAAAACATTATAAGTGTATTACAGAGGAGTTATGTTCAACCCTCAGATACACATCTGGTTATCCAAAAAAAGGCAAAATATTTCTTAGAGTAAAAAGTACTCAGATCAAGACAAGCTTTGTATTTTGCAGTGTAACTTTGGAGGAAATAACAATACATCTTTCAACTTCAGTTTCCAAAGTTTTTGTTTTTATTTGGTGACTCGCTGGTAAGGGGATCAGAACCATTGACCATAGTGTTATCAGTACCATACTCCAACCAAGTGAGCTAATGGGACAGCCCCCAAAGTTTTAAAGCAAAGAACTGGAATTGGATGGGTCCCAAGGTATTTCTTAGCTCTATCCTAACTTCTGACTTCTGAATAATTTAGATTATCATATCATATAGCATTTAATTCCTTTATGATATTTCAATTGATCTAAGCTCCCAGAAATAAGTCTAAAGTTTCATTTCTCCTATGGTCATATGGTAAACAACATATATATAATTGTTCTCCAACTCTGTTAACAGCAGTCTCTTTCCACAATATTCTAGGAAGGTTTTCATCCAAGGGCTACCTACTGGTGTGTCCATTTGAGGTATGGTGACAACCAGTCATTCCTCCGTTTTCATCAGATTGGTTTTCTTACAGTCACTCCTGGTTCTGACAGAACATCTGGATGGATAGGGCAGTCCCCTGGATTAAAGCTCATTCTAGGAAGGCCCACAAAATAAACAAAATGTTTATAATTCACACCTGCTGTGGCCCAGATCTGTCTTCCATCTCACCTTTCTGAAAGGAATACTGTATCACCTCAGCATGTCTTCCTGGACCTCAAATCATTTTACTAAAAGCACAAATAAAATTAAAGTGAAGGGAAATACAGAAACAAAGAGGTTCCTGTTTTGACTCCCCTTGAAGGTCAAGACAGACCTTTGAGGAAGTTGCTGAGTTTCTAGTTCTCTGCTCCAGTTCCTAGGTTTTCTTTCATTTTCACTAATTATTGACTTCCACATGAATTAAACACAAGCTTTCTTATCTCTTCACAAAACCCATATCGTTCTAAAAAGACAATTCTCCTCTTTCCCCTGCACAGCATTTCCTTTATTGACTGCAGATTACATCTACTCTCTCAGCCTTAATCTGTATAAGATATGGCCCATCAGCATTAAGAGCTATCCCTCCAGTGGACACTTAGGATATGCCAGGCACTCCGTCTAAACTCCTTCTCACAGAATACCTTATTTAATCCTCTCTGACCACCCCAATTAGTAACCTTATTTTACACAGGAGGAAACTGAGGCACAGGGAAGTGAATGAGCACACACAGATTCAGACTGCAACTTCGTATTACCATTTCTATTTTTTAAATTACTCTTCTTCTAAAGGGAAAACAGACTTACTCTTTTTCCCTTACTCTACCTGATGTCCAGTGTCACACACCTGAAACCTAGCAGCAACTATTAATGATATCATCTAAAGCCTCAAAGTAAACAGAAACAATCTATTAAGTCACAACTTAAATGACTAGCTGCTCGCAAAAAAATTCCTTCCTCCCTCTCCTTTCCTCTCATCCCACACACCAAATATTTATTACATAACTATTATGTCAGATACTATGCTATAAACTGTTCTCTAACAGCTGTTCTGAAAAGCTCAATTTTTCATTTTAGATCCATGACTTCAACAACTTTCCACCTAAACTAGAATTTTGCACATAATAAATGAATCTGATCCTCAACATTTCCTCAAAACCCTTGGAGTGTCAGTATTTTCCTAACAGCTTTACCAAGGCATAAGTGACAAGCAATAATAATTGACATACAATAAACTGCACATTGGATGACAGTATATTGAACCACAAGGCCAACACGTCAGAGAGCAACAGCTTACTCTCCTAAAACTTTATATGAGTACCCACACACTGTGCTGAGAATTAACAGCATCATCAGATCCAAGTTTTGACTATCTTGATTTGCAGCTGATTACATGGGTATGAATTCTTGGGACCACAGGACCGTGAACAAGTTTGACAAACCATATCACGCCATTTATTCCACAGTATTTAACCTACATCCTAGCAAAGAGGTGCTGATTAAAATTATGATACGAAGATTTTCTTTGATTCTCCTTATCTTCCTTTTCATCCTGCCCCTTTTCCATCTTTATCCTCTTCTATCTACTTATTTGTGCTCTATCCTCACTTTCATCAAAAAGTGCTCTTAGGAAAGGGGCTGTTGAAATCAATTCACACTAAGTTAGCAAATCACTGAGCTGATCGAGCTTAATGTATTAGCACTCCCATGAGTACTGGAAATTAAACAGGAAGCCAGTGTCTAATTTTTCAGTTTAGAACCTCAGCTAGTTAGAGTGGGTGTGGTGTTCTAGCAGACCAATTATTTCCCTGAAACCTTGCAATGTGGGGAGCCATTAATCTACTCCTAGCTCATTCTGTTCGGATTCACTCATTCATTCAATAAATATTTAGTAGGTGCCTATCACCTTCCAGAGTTCTAGGTACCAGGAAAACAACAGTGTACAAAACACAGAAATCCTGCCCTTGGGGAGTTTACAATTTATAAAAGGGAATATACAATAAACAATTCAACAAGCAGTATATAATTACAACAGTTGGTGTTAAATGTTCTTCATTCTTGCAGGCATATGTACAAAGGACCTGGGATGCTTGTCATCTTGTTTAAATGACAACATGATGCACTGTGGAGGCCAGAAGAACTAGTGAATTCCACCTCCAGCCAGCTATGCAGTCCTGGCTGAGTCACACACCCTCTGGGAAGACTCCAAGACCCCTTTAAAAACAAAGGGAAGGCTGAGCTAGATGAATTCTAAACTCAGCTTTTTAGATAATTTAATTGTCTCATGGAAGAATATGGGTCACAAAGAGAAGACCGTTAGACAATATATTTAATTCTCTGGATAAAAAAGACTATAAAAAGGCAAATATCATTCTTTATGTCATTAAGAGTAATACATCAACCTTTCAAGAGGCACTTACCATATCCCTGATGCCAGAAATCATGTAAAGGTAGCCTTAGTAAAAGTTGTAGATATATTATCTGTATTATCAAAGTTACACTCAGATATTCATTCATATTCATATTCTCCCTCTGCCTCCTCCCACCCTACACATGTATACCCTCTTCCTCTATCTCAGTAGTCATTTGGGTTTGAAGAACAGTGAATAAAAGTTTTACTTGTCAGATCTGAAATGGCATCACCTGGAACAATATGAAAATGAACTAACTATTTTAAAATCAATCAAACAGTCAAAATTCCATATGGAAAGTAACAATGAATGAAGCTGGTAAACACACTCCTCCCCTGGGCGCATACACACCAGGTTTAAAACAAAATTTTACTGGCAGGTAACCTAGGAGATGTTTGAGATTACAGAATGCTTCCTTCTATTTTACCTTCCTAATATTAATTTCTGATATACTAAAGAATATTATTTGCCTACATAAAACCATTTTGGCAGTTTCCATTAATAGAACCTAAATGTACCATTTAAAAAACCATTTCATCATCACTCCATTTAAATAAAGATGGACATTGGATTTAGTTTATAAATACCAAATAGTATTTCACAGAGTTTGGACATGGTGAAAAATCACTTTCAAGCACCTCTTTTTTTTTCAGACTTAGCTCCTATTTATTATATTTTCCCCCAGTATTTTATTTTAAAAAATACAAACCCACAAAGTTGAAAGAATATGACAAATGCCTAACACCCTTTTTACTCAGGTTCACTAATTGTAATATATATTTTGTCACATGTGCCCACCTTCCATCTTCATTTCCCCTTCTCTTCTCTCCCCCCTTTCTCCACAAACACACATCCATGCGCACACATACACACACACACAAACGTATACATATTCCGTTGAACCATCTGAATATAGTTGCAGACACTGTGATACTTTATCCCTTACTTTAGCATAAGTCTAAAAATAAGGATATTCTCCTCTATAACCACAATATCATTAATACGCTCAAGAGTTTAATATTTATTCAATATTAGCACCTAATACAGTCTAACTTTCAAATTTCCCCAGGTGCCCCCAAATAACCTTTATAGCATTTCCCTCAACCCAGGACTCAATCAAAGCTCACATTCTGCTTTTTCAATTGTCATGTCTCTTTAGCCTCTTTTAATCTAGAATAGTCCTCCCTACCTCCTTCTCATTTAATCTAGTGTAACACAATTATGAATCCAATGTTCTATGATTGTCAAGTGAACTAAAATATAGTATCAAGTCAATTCTTTATAAATAGCTGTGAAATGACTTAATCTAAGAGAAATTATGGTGTGATGTAGAATGGCTTTAAATTTTTATAGATTTAAAATTCTCTGTCTTTTCATCTCAATATTGTCCTTCTGCTTCCAGACTCTGGCCAAGGCATAGAGTCCAAGCGCAACCTATACAAAGCTTATCTCCAGACATTATGAACCTAATTCTGAATTTCAAACCTACTGCTTCTGCAACTCTAAGATATAACTTATTAAATATAATTTTTATAAAACACTCATTAAGGATTATCACTATATCTAAGTCAGAGATAACCCAGAAATTAACCAAAAAACTGTTTATTAATTTGTTGATAATTTGTTTCTCACTTTGAAAAAGCAGATTCTCAGGGTAGTATACAGAATACGCTAGACTAAAAAGTGAGGGGAATATTATTTGACCTGGTAATAATAACTAAGTCTTTAATAAATCTGGGTGATTGTTCAGAACAACTATAAAATGATACTGCTGATATGTACAATTCCTCTTGTATCTTTGAACTGTTGGAAAATTAGTTCTTCAACCAAGGAGCACTGTCTTAGACAAGTAGGGAGGCCTGAAGACCCTTAGTAATACTGGGAAGTTTGGCCAAAATCAATAACGTTCTGACCTGGAATTGACTTTACTGCCAAGAACAGCCAAAGGGGGTAAAATTATGATGAGTAAGATTATTTTTCCAAGCAAGCCTGACCCTGGATTTCTGTAAAGAACTCTAAATAACAACTCCAGATTATGGGAAACATTATTTGCAGGGACTGAGCCTAACCTACCTTTTTTTATTGCTAATGCAGCTCCTGCCATACAACAGGGGCTTATTTTGTCCATTTGGGCATCCACTCAACAAAAAATTCATTAAGTTTACTCATTCTGTGGCAGGCATGCTACTACGTACTAGGGATATAACAGTGAAAACATCCATACGATCCTGCTCTCACAGAACTTACTTTCATTCAATGAGAGAAGACAGATAAAAAATAATAAATAAATACACTTACAAAAGGGATAATTTTAGGTGGTGATAAGTGGTATTACGGAAATAAAAAGGATAGAATGACAGAGTAAGAAATAATTAAAGGGGCAAACTTAGATGGGTGGTCAGAGAAGACAACGTTTGATTTAAGTTTGAATTTTTAATGTTTGAATTAAGACCTATGCCACAGGATGGAACCTGCCACATGGGAATGCATGGCAGAGCAACCACGGCAGAGTGAACAGGGCAGAGAACTGAAGGAAGGCTAATGAGGGACTCCTGGGTACCCGGCAGGACAGTGCAAAAGGAAGTGGGCAGGGGCCACTTAGGGCTTTATAGCCCATGACCAAGTATTTGGATTTTATTCTCAGGGCAATGAGAAGCCCTAGAGTATTTTAAGTAGGAGAATGTTCTGATGTGATCTGTGTTTTAAAGAGCATATTGGCCAACACATACAAAATCAAAGAACATCACTACAGTGAAAACCAGTGTATCGTACATCTCCACCCCATGCTTCAAGCTCCACTCCTACTTCCAGAACTGATGAGAGGTAAAAGCCTTTAACACAGTCACAGCAAGCACCCTAAGGGCAGCAGATTGAGTGAGGTACAGAGCCGCTGTGCAAGGACAGGGGACGGGGACAAGGACAACAATGAAGCACAGCAAACTCTCTTTACTGCTGAAAATGGACTTCAGAACTTTTCAATGATTTCAGAGACATGGTTTTATTCATAGTTCATCATCAGTTAATCTTTTTAAAAGACAATAAAACCCTTTCCTAAACCTTATGTCACTGACTAAACATTATTCTTAATCACACCCAGATTTTGGTGTAGTAAAGATCTCACAACAATGGCATGTGAGAGAGGTTGCCCAGCCCCTCCCACCCACAGCTCTCAGACTGCTCATCTAAGAGGCCCACAAACAATCAGAAGGAGTGTTAAAGCACTGGTGGGGCTGGGTTTCCAGAAAGTGTTACTTGGTATTAATGAAGAGTGCAAGAAAGTCTGTTACTAACTAGGGCAGTTTCAGACATATTGCTCTGGGGATGGGGAAAGGATTTCTAGAGATGATTCACACCAGAGGCACCATACACTACAGGAAGCATAGGGGAAAGTATCCAGCCACATTAGTAAACAAAGATGAGCAAAGCGAAACAAACTTTTCTTGAAACAAATACGATAATGCAACCAAAAAGGCAAAACAACCATGCATGCTCACTGGCCCTAATGACTTCACTACCAGGAAATTTTTTGCTGGAGACAAACATTTATTGAAGACCATATCGAAATTTTCACAAACATTTCAAAACACAGATCTGTAAACATAAAGCTTCCCTTTTCAACTGACAGCTTTTTGAAGAGAAAATATGGTAAAACAACACAACTTGAGTCACCATCAGGTCAAAATCACGCCTTTTTTTTTTTTTAACTTAATTGCACATTTTCCTGGGATAGAGTTTATTTCAATATATGCACATATTATATAACGATCTAGTCATAATAGTTAACATATCTATCACCTAAACATTTATCATTTCTTTGTGATAATAATATTCAAGATCCTCTTTTCTGGCTATCTTAAAATATACAATACAGTATTATTAGCTATAGTCACCCTGGAGCACCAGAACTAATTCCTCCTATCTATCTAACTGTGACTTAGTAACTTAGTACCCATTTACCAACCTCTCCCCATTCCCCGTTTCCCAAATCCTTACATTTCTGATCATGTAACTTATACGCCACATGTCCCCATGTGATAAAAACAAAAATGATAATTTAAATTAGAGTCAAGAGATAAACCATGAAATGAAAGCAGTGCTGTCTGATGAATCAGAGAATTTTATACTTAAATGTAGCTGTTATTTGTTATATTCCTAGAACCCTGAAGGAAGACTATCTTTAAATATACATTTCACAAATGTAGGCAGTAACTTTTTGTGCATGTCTCTTCAAAATTAATTTATATAAGTTTATAAGTAGGTCACCTACATATTTAATTTTATAATTTCCCCCCAAACTACAGATTTATTTCATTTTTATAACATTGATTTTGCCCTGTGTTAATAAAGCTAATCAACTGCACTAATGGAAATTCTTTTATCTTCCTCAGTAGAAACAGCAATTTGACAGAAAACACAAAATCCTACATTAAGATTCATCAGTTGTCTGACCTACAAAGAGTAGCAGCTTTTTTCTGTCATGCATATTCACACCCACCTACCCATACACACAGCCAAGGCCATGCCTTCTGATGCGGGTAGGCCACATTGTGCTTCCCATTGCTGCACTGAAGTCACTGCCAGGAACTTAAATGGTGAGGGAAGAAAATGACTGGAGACAATGAAAAACTACAGACTCCACATTGTTTTCTGTAGCTTTCTACTTCATGGCAAAAAAAAAAAAAAAAAAGGCTATGTAAATGCACAGCAACAAGGAAATAATTTAGTTAATTATAATGAAAACTCACAATAATTGTGAGAAATGCTACACAGATGCTAATAGAAACAGTAGAATGATGTATGGGTAAGTGTAAATACATACATACATATATAAAGTACATACAATCAGTTATAAAATGTAAACAAGGGCAAACACTGGAAGAGCATATGCGAAAATTAAAATTCATGCCAATGTTAGGATTGTAATAGCTTTTCCTAACAAAGAAAATAAAAATTAGTACAGAATGGAAGGAAAGGTTCAAGTGTGGTTATATCATTAGTTTCCAATAGAGTAAATGTACTTCACAGCTAAGGTCTCACTTCTGGCCACTAATGCTAAGTGTGATTATGGCTTACTGCCCTCATCTGCAGATTGAAGGGATTAGGCTAAACAGCCTTTCAGCTCTAAAACTCTAAGAGTCTTTCCTTGGTGCTATAAAATCTGGCTGAATATTCAAAAGTCTTCCCTTGTTTCTTGCTGAATGAATGACAATTACTGTAATGAAGCTCTCAAGCATTATACCAGAAACAATTCTGAGTACAGTTCCCAAATTATGCCCTTTCTGATTGTCTTTGAAGGTTTTCATCTCTGTCAAAAGTATAACATACCTGAGTTCTCCACTAGCTAAGCAAATGGCCAACCTTGTTTTATCACATGCCAAGACCAATGCTTTGTCCCTGGCAACTTGTTTGGTTTACTGCGTGGAAAACGTGGCTTGGACAGAAGCAAACTCATTCATGTAATTTTTCTTCATTTTACCTGTGGGTGATGACTCCCACTGGTAAGCACTGCCTTGCTTTGCCTTTTATTTTCTCTAAGACTCACACATACATAACATGCACAAAAATAATCCATGTTTTTGTAGATAGCCTGGAGCAGGAGAGGGGAAAAAAAAGAAAAAGAAACAGCACAAAAGCCTTCCTTGTTCTTTTAATCTTTCTTAGACAAATTCTACATTAGAGAAAGCCACAGCTGAGGATTTTACAGTGGTGTTAAACACTACTTAAGTCCCCTGAGAGGAAAAGAATGCATTCCCACTAGTATTCACTGTGCTAAGCTACTCAGCTTTCCTGAAAGATAATCTAACAGAACAGTCAGAAAGAAAAAGCACAGACCAGCATACTCGGCTGCTTATACACCCGTTTCTTTCCTTCTCAGGAAACAAAGCAAACAAAAATGTTCTCAGGACCGGTTCTCATAAGGCCCATATCCACTGACTAATTCAATAAATTTAATTCAGACAGTACATTCCCAAAACTGCATTCTGTGTTATAGACAATATACCAGAGTAAGACTAGATTCCTTGTCCTCAAGGAACTCACATTCTGAATAGAAAACAAACAGATATAAATAAGATTAACAAGAAAGCAGGTAATTCAGCAAAAATAGGCAAAAACTCACGATTAGGTACCTAAGTGAAAGTAAAAAAAAGGTGGGTGAAAATGTAATTGCCTTATTATAAACAACTGAGAATAAGCTAACTTGAGGTGTGCACATATCAAGTGGTAGGACAGGAGTATATATATTTTGATGGGCCTAATTTCACAGTTTATTAAGGACTTACTCATGCTCTAATGCCTACTAGTATGTCTTATTAAGAGGAAATAACATTTACTAATACCTGAATTTCAGTCTTAAGTTTTTCTACAATTTATTCACAAATCTAATGTAAAGTGTATTTCAAGACATGCAACACTCAAAGACCAGACTGCATTCAAGACTCTTAGGCACTGATTGTGTGTATTGAAGGACCATAATGAATATCATCTGCATGGTTATAATGTGATAAAAATCACAGGCAAGAAACTGTCCTCACTCTTGAGATAATAGTGATTATACTGATTATATCTATGTGTGTTAAGAACTAACATGAGACATTAATTAACCTGAAATCCCGAATAAGAAATTAAATACAAAATAAGAAAGAAAATACAGAATTGTATACTCATTTATGGAAGGAAAATGAAATATACCCACCTTCTTGTGGGTGAATGTAAACTGACCTAAAATCAAGCCAACTGCCATCTCCTACAATAATTGCTCTTTTAACTGACTTCCACTCAGATGACTAGCTAGATTGACAGTCCTCTTTTCCTTTGTAAAACATACCTAACAATTCATAGCCAATGAATGCTCCTCTATAGGACACCAGTGCATGAAAGTACACTGAACCCAAACCTGTTTGTGTTAGTTTTATTATCAAAGGAGCTATGCATTTAATTAAATATCATGTAAACCAGTGATGACTACAAAATGAAAGTGAGATTGTTTTCATAAAAATTAAGCTGAACATGATGAAAATTTAATGAAGGGGCCTCTTAAAAAAACTGTCATTGAATTAAATATGAGACAACTACAGAAGACTAGGAAGAATAATGTAAAAGGGTTCTGCCACAAATTATTCACATATGTCTATCCTATTGTGCCATTTTTAATAAACCCTCATAGACAATTGTGGTCAATACATTAAAATGTGGTTTATGCAAGAAAGAACGATTGGAACACAAATCAGTGGAACCATTCTCAAACCAGTCCTCTCTGTACATTGTAAACACCTGGGAATCCTCAAAAACAAAAAACAAAAAAAAAAAAAACCTGACACCAGACCAATTGAATCAGAATCTCTTGGGTTGACACTTGGACATCAACATTTTTTAAAGCTACCAAGGTTGTTGTTCCAATGTGCAGCCAAGGATGCAAACCAACTGTTCTACATCAAAATATTGGTGACAGGATACATAATCATGTGACTGATACTAAAATACAATACAATTTAAGCATACATGTTTTCCTTTAACAATTTCAATCTTGAACTGTTTCCAGTTCATAAACGAACTAGGAAACAAATAATGTCAGATAAGAAGTATTCTACCAAACTAAAACAACAACAACAAAAAGTATATAACTAGATCTATCTTGGCCTAAGAAGTAAAATGAATGAAATCTGAATGCCTTTCTTCTCATGAACACTCTAAAAGGTACCATCTATCAGGCAAAGCAAGGTGAGGTTACAAAAATCACTTCTGCAACTTCAAAGAAGTTCTTCTGACCTTCCTCTGTAAAACTGAACTATCTATTCTGCTCTTTGTATATCTCCTTGAGATCCTCCAATTAAGTGTACACAATCATATTCTAGGATAGCAGAGAGAACAATGAGTTTTTAAAGGTATGGGGAAGGGTGGAGAGGAGAAAAAGCTGGTGTACCTTGAGTGAAAGAGAAGTGATAGGAGCTTGGCTTAATGTGTCACAGCAAAGACTTTCAGTTCAGGAAACCTAATTCATTAATTCCTTTGGTCATTTAATCATGAAGAAAAAATAAATAAAACCAATCCATACAACAAATAACTACCAATGCAAACAAAAAAAAAAGGCAAAAATAACATCTGAAACACAATGCCACTATATGATCCATATCCCTCTTTTATCCCTGTTCTGCTGCAACTATATAGCAGGCAGCCTTTCACAGCTGGGAGCTATTTATTGCCTGTGGCACACAAGGGTAACACGGCTTAATAAACTGACTACTCTTTCAATACCAAGTGGCTCAATTGCTGGCTGTAGTCTTCCTCATACTCTTATGAAGTAATCTAGAATCAGGTCTTTGATTTAGATTGGCTGCATCATTTACTCCTGAAGTACACTGGTAATAATGCAGTCTTCAAATTTAACATTTAAAACTGGGATTCCATTTACTTCCTTCTACTTACTTGAAAAAATGACTGTAATTGAACTCACTTCCATTGGAATTGAAGCCCTTGGACCTTTTGAGCAGTTGCTCATCTTTGAAGGTTTTTATTTGAGCTGTCAAAACTAAGAATGATCTTTCCATTGAAATGAGTATACTTTAAGGGTAACAAAAAATTTATAGTGTAGCCTTGTAGAAAGATCAAGTCCTTCTTGTCACAATTTAAGCATATAATTTTTTTATTTTAACAATTCAATCTTGAACAGTTTCCAGTTCATAAATGTACTAAGAAACTAATAATGTCAGGTAATAAGTATTCCACCAAACAAAACAACTAAGTATGTAACCAGATCTATCTTGGCTTATATCTTAGGTACAATCATCATGATTATGTAAATTTCCAGACATACTGTATAAATAAATGTCAAGTTAACTCTGAATTTAAAGACTGAGTTAGAGTACATACTTTAAACTTATAGACAGACATGGCATAGGGTTCCAAGGAAAGCTGGAAATAGGGTTCTATAACATTTACAGCAATCTTTCAGAGCAGTTTTTCAGAGGAATACTTATTTTCAAACAAAAATGGATACTCATCTTCCCCCACCTAATTCAACACCTCGTTAGAACGAATAGTTCAAGAATAAAATCTTCTGTTTCCTTTACTATCCTCTTTCTGGCTGAAAAATGGCTAACACTTTTTCAATGAAACCAGAATTAGTAATTCCAATCTTATTACAAAAACCCAATGTCAAAACTGCCTGCAAAAAGAAAAATATTGCACAGACAATGTTGGTTCAGGAATCTATATCTTGATGGAATAGCAACAAAGGGGTATAAGGATGCAAATGTATGTTATTAAATAATACAATTTATATAAAGCAAGGTAAACTTAAAATAGAGCTGCTTCTAGCACAGATTAGCCAAGTACGACTGACATTTCGAATAGGAAAAAGATAAAGGAGACAATAAAAGACAATTATCACCCTATATTGAGCACTACTCTCAGCACTGTGCAATGCAAACACTTCCAAGCATTATGTCATTTAGTCACTTTTTAAAAATCTTCTTAGGAGTAGACATACTTTTCCCTATTTGGCACACTAAGTACAACTAAAAACAATGGACATTACAGATAAAACCAAAATAGACTGTAAAAGACAGAGAAGATAGACTGGCTTGAAACTATGAAACCCCCCAAATTACAGGATGGTGAGTTCCCTAGGATTTTTGGTGTTTTTCTGGCCTCATGTATCCCAGACATAGAGTTGAAAAAGCCAGAAAACCAGAAGTGACAGGAGCACATACAAAAAAAGCTTCAAGAAAGTTTGTTCTCTTTAGCCAAATAACCCAAAAAGAGGGAAACTAGCAAGAGAAGTTCTGGAGTCAAGACTTTCAACACTGCCCACTGATAACAAGACCATCGCCTATGATCAGTGGAGGCTATAAGGGAAGCAGTAATGAGACGCAACCACCCCTCCCAGCCAGTATGGTATAGCAGAGGCCTACAGGGGAGCTGGAACTCCTCTCCCCCTGTGTTACATCCGATCTCAAGCTGTAGAGTTGGACTTCTACTCCCACCTGACAGTCCCCTTTGCCTTGCCAGAGAACTGTCAGAGGAAGCCGGCTAGAAACAGAAGGTTTAGATAAGATCTAGAGACTCAAAATATAATGCCCAAAATATCCAGGTTTCAATCAAATATTACTTTTCATACCAGGAACAAGAAAAACCTCAACTTGAATATAAAAAGATGATCAACAGACACCAACACATAGATGACAGAATTATCCGGCAAAGACTTTAAAGCACCCACCATAAAAATGCTTTAGCAAGCAATTACAAGCACACTTAAAACCAAAGAAAAAATAGAAAGCCGCAGCAAAGAAATATCTTGGCAAAGTAATAAAAGATATAAAAAAGAACCAAGAGGAAATGTAATGTAATTAATTAATTAATTAATTTTTCTGGTGGTTGGCCACTAAGAAGAAATGTTAGAATTGAAAAATTCAGTATTCAATAACAAAAATCAAAAACTCAGAGAAATACAAAACATTGCTGGAAGAAACTAAAGAAGACACAAATAGATGGAAAGTCACCCTGTTTTCATGGATTGAATATGGGCCTGAATATTATTCATGAACATACTGTTGTTAACATGACCACACTGCCCAAAGTGATCTACAAATTCAACACAACCCATATCAAAATCCTGATGGAATTTTTTGCAGAAATAGAAAAATTCGGGGCTGGCCCGGTGGCGCACTGGATAAGTGCACCATTTGGGAAGCGTGGCGATGCTCCCGCCCGAGGGTTCGGATCCCACATACAGACCGGTTCCCGCTCACGGGCTGAGCAAGGCGCGGGAGCAACGCCGAGGGGTGCAATCCCGTTGCCGGTCCCCGGCCCGGGACGGGGGCAACACTGAGGGTTGCGATCTCTTGCCGGACACGGAAAACGACAAAAAAAAAAGACAAAAAAAAAAAAAAAGAAATAGAAAAATTCGGGGCTGGCCCGGTGGCGCACCGGATAAGTGCACCATTTGGGAAGCGTGGCGATGCTCCCGCCCGAGGGTTCGGATCCCACATACAGACCGGTTCCCGCTCACGGGCTGAGCAAGGCGCGGGAGCAACGCCGAGGGGTGCAATCCCGTTGCCGGTCCCCGGCCCGGGACGGGGGCAACACTGAGGGTTGCGATCTCTTGCCGGACACGGAAAACGACAAAAAAAAAAGACAAAAAAAAAAAAAAAAAAGAAATAGAAAAATTCATCCTAAAATCCATATGCAATCACAAGGGACCCTAAATAGCCAAAATAATTTTGAAGATGAAAAACAAAGTTAGAGGACTCAAACAACCTGATTTCAAAACATCTTACAAAGCTACTGTAACCAAAACAATGTGATACTGGCATAAAGACAGACAAATAGACCAACAGAATATAATACAAAGCCCAGAAATAAAATCTCATATATGTGGTCAAATGATCTTTGACAAGGGTGTCAAGACTATGCAATGGAGGAAGATAGTTTATTCAAAAAATGGTGCTATGAAAACTGGATACCCATATGCAAAACAATGAAGTTGGACTCTTATTTCTCACCATATACAAAAATTAATGTAAAATGGATTAAAGACCTAAACATATGACCTAAGACTATAAAACTCCTAGAAGACAGAGGGGAAAACTTTGACGACACTGGGTTTGACAATGATTTATTGAATATGACAACAAAAGCACAGGCAACAAAAGCAAAAAAAAATAGGCATATGGGATTATATTAATACTAAACAGTTTTGAGCATCAAAGGATACAATCAACAGAAAATGAAAACGCAACCTATCGAATGAGAGAAAATGTTTTCAAACCATATTTCTGATAATGTATAAATACATCCTACAACTCAACAATAAAAAACAAATAACCAATTAAAAAATAGACAAAGCACTTGGATAGACATTTCTCCAAAGATAATATACAAACGGCCAACTGCAACATCACAATCATCAGACAAATACAAATCAAAACTATAACACGGTATCACCTCACACCCTTTGAGATGGCTACTACAAAAAAAAAAGAAAAAAAACCCCAGAAAACAGCAAGTACTGCTAAGGATTTGGAACACTTGTGCACTGTTAGTGGGATTATGAAATGGTTCAATTGCTATGGAAAACCCTACAGAGGTTGCTAAAAATATATAAAATGTAACTACCACATGATCAGCAATCCCACCTCTGGGTATATACCCAAAAGAACTGAAAGCAGGATCTCACAGCATCCATGTTCATAGAATCACTATTCACAATAGCCAAGAGGTGGAAGCAGCCCAAATGTTCATCAACAGATGAATGAATAAATAATACGTGGTGCATTCATTCAATGGAATATTATTCAGCCTTAGAAGGGAAGAAAATCCTGTCACATGCTATAACATGAATGAACTTCAAGGACATTATATTAAGTGAAATAAGCCATTCATAAAAAGAGAAATGGTGTAGAGTCAATTCACATGAGATATCTACAGTAGTCAAATTAATAGAAACTGAAAAGGGGAGTTGTTTAATGGGTACAAAGTTTCAGATTTTTTTTTTTTTTTTTTGGTCCTTTTTGAGACCGGCCGCACCGCGCTCAGCCAGTGAGCGCTGTGAGTGCACCGGTCATCCCTATATAGGATCCGAACCCGTGGCGGGAGCGCTGCCGCGCTCCCAGCGCCACACCCTCCCAAGTGCGCCACGGGCTCGGCCCTACAAAGTTCCAGATTTGCAAAAAAGAAAGTTCTGAAGATCTGTTTCACAACAATGTGAATATATTTAACACTACCAAACTGTACATTTTAAAATTTCATGAAATATGTTTTTAACCACAGTAAAAATAAAATTTTTTCATTACATAAAAAAACTCAATGAATAGACTCAACATGAAGTACCGGGAAGAGAGGGGGGAAAAGATCAGAACAACTGAAATTACTCACTGTTAATGAAAGAAAAAAAGACTGAAAAGAAAAACAAAAACAAAAAGAATCGGAGAGCATCAGGGATCTGTAGGATCATAACAGAAGACCTAACATTTTATGTCTTCAGAGTCTCAGACAGAGAGGAGAAGGAAAGCAGGGCTAAAAAGTTCATGAAGAAATAATGGGTGAAAATCCCCAAATTTGTCAAAAGACACAAACCTACAGATTCAAAGAAGCTGTGAGAATCCCAAGCAGAATAAGCCCAAAGCCCCCCACATCAAGACACATCATAATTAAACTTTTGAAAACTAAAGAAATAAAAAGTCTGGAAGCAGCAGAGAGAAACAGTATGTGACCTATAGGGGAAATAATGATAGTGGATTTCTCATCAGAAATCATGGAGGCCAGAAAAAAGATGACCTAACATTTTTCAACAGCTAAAAGAAAAGAACTGTCAACCCAGAATTTTCTATCAAACAAACATATTCCTCAAGAAAGAGTGGGTATTCAAGACATTCTCATATTAAAGAAAACAAAGAAGATCTGTTGCTAGTAAACATACCCTGAAAGAATGGCTAGGGAAAGCTCTTTTTAAAAGAAACAAGGAAAAGAAAAAGGAAATAATAAAAGAATCTTGAACCATTGGGAAGGAAGAATGAGCAATGGAAAGAGCAAAAATATAGGCAATAACAATACATTTTCTCCTCCTGAGTTTTCCACTTATGTTTGAAAGCTGAAGCAAGAGTTGTAACCCTGTCTGATGTGGTTCTAAATGTATGCAGAGGAACTATTGAAGAAAAATGCAATATAAATAGGAGAGAGTAAAGGGAGGTAAGTTTCAACACTTCACTTTAAGTAGTAAATGTACACACCAATAGACTATAAGTCATGTACATATAATACCTAGAGCAACCACTGAAATGTTGCACAAAGATGTACACTCTATAAAACGCTAGAGATAAATCAAAATGGAACTTGAAAAACTCTTGAAAGAAAGGAACTTACAGGAAGGCAGGGGAAAAAAGAAATAAAGAAAAGAAATAAAAGAAAAACATAATAAATAAGAAAGCTTAAGGCCTAAAACACTGATAATTATAACTAAGTCATCTAGATGTGCTAATTAAAAGACAGGTTAGTACAGTGAATATTTTAAAAAGACTCAAATCTATGTTATCGACAAGAAACTCACTTTAAATGTAACAATATAGAAAGAAAAAAATAGGAAAAAAACATATGTAATTGTTAATTTTATGTGTCAATTTGACTGGGTTAAGGGACATGGTAAAACATTACTTCTTGGAGTGTCTGTAAAAGTGTTTCTGGAAGAAATTGGCATTTGAATTGGTAGACTGATTAAAGAAGATGCCATCACCAAGGCAGGTAGGGGTACCTCACCTCATCCAATCCAAACAGAACAAAAAGGCAGGAGGAGGAGGAATTCATTGTTTGAGCAGGGACATCCATCTTCTCCTGCCCTTGCACATTGGTGTTCCTGGTTCTCCAGCCTTCGGTCTTGGAATAGTACTTACACCATTGAACCTCTGGTTCTCAGGCCTTGGGACTCAGACTGAGACTTACACCATTGACTATCCTGGTTCTCAGGCCTCCAGAATCAAACTGAAACACACTACTGGTTTTCATGGTTCTCTAGCTTACAGATGGCAGATTATGGGACTTCTTGGCCTCCATAATCACATGAACCAATTCCTACAGTAAATCTCCTCATATCCTATTTATTCTATTTCTCTGGAGAAACCTCATTAATACAATATACTATAAAAATATTTAGCAAAAGAAAACTATAACTAATATCAGATGAAGTAGACTTCAAAGCATACAAAATTACCAGAGAGGGAAATTACATAATGATAAAAGTGTCAATCCATCGAGAAAACACAATGATCCCAAAATCCATGTGCACCAAAAAGTAGAGTTACGAATTATGTGAAGTAAAAACTGACTAAACCAGAAGCAGAAATAGTCAAATACATAATTATAATTGAAGGCTTCAACACCCCTTTCTCAATAATTGACAGAACAATTGTACAGAAAATCATCGAGGATGTACAAAATCTCAACAATACTATCAAACAACAGGATATACCAGACACATATAGAACTTACCAGTCAAAACAGAATGCACATTTGTTCCAAGTACCCACATAAAACATAACAAGATAGACCATATGATGAGCCAGAAAACAAACCTCAGCAGATTTAAAAGAACTGAAGTCTTACAGAGTGTGTTCTCTGACCACAATGAAATCAAACTAAAAGTTTATAACAAACATAACAGGAAAATTTCCAAATGCTTATCAACAAAACTACATTTCTAAATAAGCAATGCATCAAAGAAGAAGCTTTAAGGGAAATTTTTTTTTAAATACACTAAAATGAATGAAAAAGAAAATACAACATATCAAAATTTGTGGGACTTATAAAACAATGCTGAGAGAGTAGTCCATAGCACTAAATGTTTTCATTAGAAAAGATAAAAAGTCTCAAACCAACAGTCTAAGCCACCCCCTCTCAAGAACCTAGAAAATGAAGAGCAAAATAAATCCAAGGAAGCAAATAATAAAGATAGGAGACTAAAGAAATAAAGTTGAAAACAGTAGTGAAAAAAATCAAGGAAACAAAATATGGTTCTTTTTAAAAGACTAATAAAATTGGCAAACCTCTAGCAAAATTGACAAAGAAAAACAGATACAGGGCCGAGCCCGTGGCGCACTCGGGAGAGTGCGGCGCTGGGAGCGCAGCAGCGCTCCCGCCGCGGGTTCGGATCCGATATAGGGATGGCTGCCAGTGTGCTCACTGGCTGAGTGTGGTGCGGCCGGTCTCAAAAAGGACAAAAAAAAGAAAAACAGATACAGACATTAATTACCAATATAAGAGAGGAAACAGGAAATATGACTATACAACACCAAACAGATAATAAGGAATACTATGAACAATACTACATGTTTAACTTGATAACTTAGATGAAGTGGACTACTTCCTCAAAAACAAAAACTACCAGAACTCACCCAATATGGAAAGATAATTTAAATAGCCTAATAACTATTAAGGAAATTAAATTCCTAATTTAAAACCTCCTGAAAGAAAATTTCCAGGTCCAGATGGGTTTCACAACAGAATTCTATGCAATGTTTAGAGAAGAATTAACACCAATTTTACACAAACTCTTCCAGATAATAGAAGAGGAGTGAATATTTGTAATTCATTTTATGATGATAAAACCACTACAAAAAGAAAAGAAAATTACAGACTAATATTTCTCATGAATTTAGAAGCAAAAATCCTTAACAAAATATTAGCAAACAAAATTCAACAATAGAATTTTTTAAATTATATACTCTGACTAAAAGGGATTTATTCCAGGGATGCATGGGTGCTTCAATATTTGAAAAATCAAGCAATGTAATGTACTGGATTAACAGGCTAAAGAAGAAAATTCAAATACTCATATCGACAGATGCGGAAAAAGCATTTGACAAAATTCAACATCTATTCATGATGTTGAATCAACTCTCAGAAAACTAGAAATAGAAAGAAACCAACTCAACTTGACAAAGAACATTTATAAAAACCCTACAGCTAATATTATATTTGACAGTAAAAGACTAAATGCTATTCCTCAAAGATCAGTAACAAGGCAAGGATATTCACTCTCACCACTCTTATTCTACATAGCACTAGAAGTTCTGGCCAGTGCAATATGGCAAGAACAGGAAGTAAAAAGCATAAAGACCACAAAGGAATAAGTAAATCTGTCCCTATTTGCAGATGTTTGAGTATATAAGAAATTTCAAATAATCTATAAATAAGTTCCTAGAACTAATAATTCCATTCATTGGGATCACAAGATACAAAAACAACATACAGAAATAAATTGTATTCTACACACTAATAATGTGCAAATTAAAAACAATACCATTTCAGTTGCTTTCTAAAAAAAGAAATAGTTATAAATCTAACAGAACATGTACAGGACATATATGCTGAAAATCATCATTTAAAATGTTGATTTTTAAAAAATCAAAGATCTAAATAAATAAAGAGCCATACTCTGTTCATGAATAGAAAGACTCAACATAGTACCTTTAAAAACTTCCCAAATCAATATCCTGGCTCAACACAATTCCTACAAAAATACCAAGAAGATTTTCTGTAAACATAGATGAGATTATTCTAAATTTATATCAAACAGCAAAGGTAATATTTTACCTTAAACAATTTTGAAAAAGAAAAAAAATGGTAGGAATGACTATACTCAGTTTCAAGACTTACTATTTACCTACAGCAACCAAGACTGTTGGGTATTGATGGAGGAATAGACATTAGACCAAGTTAATAGATAACCCAGAAATATACCTACACAAGTATAGCCAACTGATTTTTGACAAAGGTGCAAGAGCAATATAGTGAAGAAAAAGTAGTTAGTTTTTTCAACAAATGTTCCTAAAGAAACTGGACACAAACAGGCACAAAACAAGAACAAAAGAAAACCCTTGACCTAGGTTTCACATCTTACACAAAACATCTCAAAATGAACCATGGCTTACATGTAAAATATAAAACTTCTAGGGGGAAAAAAAAGAAAGAGAAAATCTTCAGGATAAAGGGATAAGCAAAAAGTTCTTAGATGTGACAACAAAAGCAAGACATATAAAGGAAAATATCCATAAACTGGACTGCATCAAAATTAAGAGCTTTTTGCTCTGTGAAAGACTCTCAAGTGGATGAATAAACAAGCTTCAGATTAGGAGAAAATATGTGCAAACCATATATCCCATAAAGGATTAGTGTCTAGAATATATTAAGAAATTTTAAAAACTTAACAGTAAAAATTAAAAACTCCAATGAGGAAAAGGGGAAAAGACATTTAATGGGCAAGAGACATTTAACAAAAGAAGATATTCAAGTGACAAGTACATGAAAAGATGTCCAACATCATTAGCTATTAAAGAAATACAAATTAAAACCCCACTGAGATATTACTACACACCAACAGAATGGCTAAACTAAAAAACAGTAACAACAGCAAATGCTGGTAAAGACGCAGAGAAACTGGGCCACTTATATACTGTGCTGAATAGAATGTGCAATGGTACAGCCACTCTGGAAGACAGTTTGGTGGCTTTCTAATAATTAACCGTGCAACTACCTTACTACCCAGCAATTGCACTCCTGGGCAACACAGAGAAAAGAAAACTTATGTTCACACAAAATTCTGTACAAAAATCTTCATAGCAGTTCTATTTGTAATAGGTAAAACTGGAAACAACCTATATGTCCTTCAACAGGAGAATGATTAAATAAACTATGGTACATCCATACCATGGAATACTACTCAGAAATAAAAGGAAGAACATACAGCAACTTGGATGAATCTCCAGGGAACTGTGCATAAAAGACAATTCCAAAAAGTTATATACAATATGATTCGAGATGAAAAAAATTATAAAAATGGGGAAAAATAATTGTTTATCAAGAGTTAATTACAGAGGGTTTGGGAATATGAGACATGGTATGGCTATAAAAGGCCAACAGGAAAGATCTTCATAATGATGGAAATGTTCTCTGTGTTCACTTTATTAATGTCAGTATCCTGGTTCATATAATTTACTATAATTTTACAAGATGTTACCATTGGGGGAAACTAGGTAAAGGTCACATTGTATTATTTGAATTATATTACATGATTTGTATTATTTCTTACAATTGTATGTGAATCTACTATTATCTTTAAATAAAATGTTTAACTAAAAAATGTTAGGTGATAATTTCCCCTGTTTAATGGATGAGGAAACAATTTCATCGAGTTTCAATGTATTGCCCATGTCATGTACTACTACCAGTACTAACAGTAAATGGCAGAAGCAAAATTCAAATTCAGATCTGCCAGACTTCTGGAAAAAAGTCACAGATTTACTCAATAGCATTTAAGGAATATTATGTGCTGAAATTATGGATACAAAGAAAAGATAACATAGTTCTGTGTGTTTAGAATGGTATGAAGCTACAGAGGAGACAGACTGATGAATAAGTAATCACAAGAAGATGTATTATGGGAATGCAGATGACCGGTTGGATAGGGATGCCTCAGCTATGCTGGGAAGAAGGAAATGTATGGTTAAGGAAGAAGAAATTAACTACATTTTAGAGATGTTGCTTTTGAGACATCTGTTGAACTGCAGAACAGATATCTACCTAGTCAATTAAATATATATGCCTTTGGAACTCAAGAAAGATCTTAGACTAAAGAGATTTTGGAATCATCAGTTACAGGACACAGTAAAACGTGGAAATAGGAAATTTCTCAGGTAAAATATGTAGAATGAAAAGGGAAAAAGGGGGATAGAATGAATTTAATTCAAAGAAGCACTCTTTTAGAAGGAATGAGGGCTGTGTAATCAACTAATTCAAGAACAAGACAACTTGGGCCAGCCCAGTGGCGCACTCGGTAGAGTGCGGCGCTTGGGAGCATGGCGGCACTCCCGCCGAGGGTTCGGCTCCCATATAGAGACCGGTCTGCTCACTGGTTGAGCGCAGTGCGGGCACGACACCGAGGGTTGCGATCTCCTTGCCGGTCGCGGTATGGGCGCGACACCGAGGGTTGCGATCCCGTTACCAGTCACGAAAAAAGACAAAAAGGGAAAAAAAAAAAAAAAAAAAAGAACAAGACAACTCAAATAATTTAGATGAAAATTCTTACAAAGAAATGTGTATGTTTGTGCAGGGGTAGTAAAAAGAGATGTTTATTATACGTATTTTTAATTTCTGAAAGGGATCAGAATCCTTATGATCAAAAGTGATTAATCTATTATCAATGTTTTTGGCTAGGCATTACTTGACTTTCTTCATTTTTCTTTCTCACTATTAAAGACTGATTAAATCATTTTCCTAAGTGTAAAACTAGGAAATGGTTATTGAAGATATTGTGTAATGTATTTTTTTATAGTTGTGGACAAACTTCACAGAAGAAATACCTTTCCAACAATTCTAATTTTGTATCAAATGAAAATGCTCAGTGTTTGAAAATGGAGAAAATAGCAGAAGAACCAAAAGTTCTGCTGAGAATCACTGAGATCTAGAGCACCATAAGCACGCCAAAGACAAAACTGAGATTTCTGTTTCTCTTTCTCCCCTATCTTAAAAGCAAGAAGGATATTCTCCAATTAGGTATGTAGCCTTACACCATGTCTTACATTCTCCTTGTTTGGTTGCTAAAGGAATAGCAATATGATAATTAAATAAAGCAACTAACTTAATGTCCCTCTTCTTTTTCTTTTTATAAAGATCATTTCTTGAAATGCTTTTCTCTTTTTAACGTAAGTTTATTCACATGCCTTAACTCTGAGTTTCAGGTTCCCATGACAGAACATTCAAGATGGAAGAAAAAGGCTAAAAAGGTAGAGAGCAGTTTTAAGTTATCAAAATTCGTAACAGTAAACATGGGTAGTAGGCTTCTCAAAGGAAAGCAATCCACTGATAATAAATCCCAAACCATGATGATAACCTTTCCCAATCCTGTACACAAGGAGATAATATTTTAGTTATAATAGTTTTAATAGTTAACAATGCAAATTGGTTTAAAATGAAGGGTGGATCTTTTAAATAAAAATCCTATAATTTCATTATGGGTAAAGAACAAGTAATTCTGCCATCATAAAAACAGCAGAAATAAATTAATACAGAAAAAAAGATGCAGGAAAAATAAGCCCAAAATGTACTAACTTCTTTTTAAACTAAGTGAATGGAGGCGGAATTTTTAATGTGCTTATGCATACAATCATAAGGAGCATGAAGACAGTCACCACAATTTTCCATCTTGCCATATCACAGTCCCATTCTCTAGAGCCTCAGCTTAACTCTACAGTCAATACACCAATGTTTTCAACATACAAGTCAGGGAAGGGAAGATTTCAAAAGGAAAGCATTTTAGGATCCTCCTGGAAATCTCATTACTAACCCTTATAAATTTCCAACAGAATAAGTGATACATATAGATCCAGAACCAAAAAGATGGCAAAAGGGACAGGTAAGTGAAGATGTTGTTGGAAGTATACACTTTTTCCCTAAAAGCCTGGTAATGATATGTTAAAACAGAACTGGTTAACATCAAAATTTCAGGTGCATCCAAAATTCATTCTTTCCATAAAATATAACCTCCCAACAGACAATAAAGAGGTAGTCTCAAACATGGTCAGACAAAATGATGGGGATTCTTTCTATAATCACATAACATTACAAAGTTGTTCTTCTATACATAAATGAGCACAGTCGGTTGACTAAAAGAAAAAATAAATAAAAACTTCTGACTAAGTAACCTACCGGTACTGGGAAGTAATTTCCAATTTGTTTCAGAACCGAAAAAACCTCATTTCGTAACAAATATTCCTCTTGAAAACTCACTGTTCAATCTAAATCACCAAATCCTGCCTTTCCTGTTATTGCTTTTTCACTATTTTCCTCTTTAAACTCTAAATGATGCCTCTGGAACAGAGTCTGAAGATTCCTTCCTCTTGGTCAGCGGCAATGTGGCAATGTCAGATTGCAAACACAGAGCCTGTGTTTTATCCAAGAATCATTAAGCCAGAGGAGACACATTCACAAATAAAACTCAATTCCATTCACTTCCCCAAGTGGCCAGAGGAGCCTGTCAACATGAGAAGACTGGAGGGAGGTGGCAGGTTTCCCTTGGGGAAAGAAAACATATTGACTTACCTTCTCTGCATACTTGAACTTAACATAGAACCAGCTTGACTTGATCATTGTCTCACCTCCTGCCCTCAGAGAAAAAGATGGAAAAAAATAAAAAGAGGAAACAAACAAACAAACCCACGGTATAGTGCTGGAGAAAAAGCAGTGTGTCCGTAAATACTTCTTTCAGATGCTGAGTTTTCCAGAGGATGACATATGTTCAAAAGACAGGAGAGGCAAAAGGGGAAAAAACAGGAAAGGGCGGTATTAAACCCGGCCTCCTTCCCCTTTTGTTCCTGCACACCTTTCCTTAGAGCCTAAAACACTGTGTGTGATCCTGCTCCAGAAACTGCACTCTAGGACAGGCTTGCCAAGCTGCCTGCCTCTCCCTCCCTCTCGCTGCCTCTGCGTTGCTCTCTTGGCTGGCTGACAAGAGAATTCCTCAAATGGACTTCAGCTGCCTTCATCACAAATGGCACATGTCAGTAAAGGCAGGAGGCAGGCCCTGGCCCTGGTACCCTCCCAGAAGTACAGCCTTCTCTTTCCACCCCTACTCCTACGGGATGAATAATGAATTCCAGCACTCCCCTCAGGACACAGATTTAACACCTGGCCAAACATTATTCTGACGAGAGCCTCCATCTAGGGAAAGGACTCTACCAGAGCTTTAAATCCCATGATCTCTAAAACGAGATCAGGAGTTGACCTTTTTCTACGCCTACACAAAATTACAACACTAAAAAACAGTCTCTTCAGCAAAATGTGAATAGAAATCCATTTTAAATTATCCAGCTGAAACAACATCTTCCAACCTCTGGTAGACAGAGAAAGAGAAACTGGGACAGCTTTTTCTTCCTATTCCTTTTAACTTCTACTAGCTGCCAAAACAGCTCCTAGTATTCAGCTACAGGAACTAAAGCCTTGGAAAAATGATTGACACTTTAGATATACATTTATTTCAGAAACGTAGAGAGAGTGCTTTTATTTTTGTTATACTACTAGTAACTCCTTAAACTTCTCAAGATTTCAGGAAAAATTGTGAAATGGCATCAGCACCCAGTTTATGAGATGCAGGAAATAAAGAAAGGGGGGTGGAACCCAGGAGCATGGGTTTACCATATATGAATGTGAGGCACATAGGCACTACTGTACTAAGAGTAATATGCTAGAGACATTCTGGCACACAGAGAACACTGCTTCTCAAAATATTTAATAATATGATGGCACATCTCCAGCCCCAAGTAAGAAATACTTATTTATCAAATACAAAATGATTAAGACCCATCTGGATTTAAAAGTAGATTCCATAGGATGCTGTAAACTATCATCACCTATAAAGAGAAAGACAGAAGCAGAAGCGTTTGAATGTATGACGTTATCAGCCCCTATCTACAAAAGTCATTTCAAAAAGTTTGAAATATTTTGTTACTCAGTTGTTTTGTGCCCACTCTTATTCCTAATGCTGAATGGAGCATTAAAGCCAGTAAGCAGCCTTTACTGCTATCAGAAGGGTCAAAGTCTACATGGGCGCTCATGTCCCTTTCTCTCCTCTAAAAGACCAGCAGCATGTATGGCCCACTATTTCATTTCTTTACCTCTGTGTCACAGAAGCACCAAAGATGTGGCCTTACAAACCTTTCATCTGAGACTCATCATGCTTTCCTCAGTCAAAGTGTTTGAAGGCATAACATTCACTGAGACCTAAAATGTCATTTACTAAATGTCTTTATGGAAAAGGGTGAAGCACTTTTCCACTGGTGAAGCTGCTATTAGAAACCGTCAGGCTAAGCAGCAGTTTCATTTCAGCATTCCAAATTTTAGGAGTGATTATCACTGAAAGGCCCTCCTGAAAAACCCTGCCCCTACATCAAGTCAGTCACAACTATTATAAACCTCCCTGTAATAATTTTAAAGCAGCATTTTCCTCTACACCCACACTAACACTCTAATACTATTTTAGCACAGCAGCTACACAAGTGTATAATAAACCTTCATGTTGAGATTGACAGCAAGTTTGTCAAAACTCATTCCCTAAGACCTGTGTACAATAAAGGATCTCTGTGTATTCTAAATCAAGTTAGTAGCTGAGGATACAGATCACAGAAGGTGGAAAAGAGAGTCTATGGAATTCACATCAGAAAGAAGTCCTCTAATTTCTCCAAGAACAATGGCTCTGTTCTAACTAGCCCCTCTCAATTCCCTGAAATCATTCAAGCATACAGTTGTTTTTCTTGTCCAGAACACTCTTAGTTTCTCCATCATATTCTCCCATCCACTAGATTGGCACGTAGCTGTCATTTCCTCCAAGAAGTCTTATCTTCATACCCAGGACTGTGTTGGGGGCATCTACTACATACTGAACTTTTCCCTTTCTTAGCACTTGTAAACTGTTATCGCTGCCTATTTACTTATCTACATCTCCTTCTGAATTGGAGGCCTCTTGATAGCAAGTTCCCAAGCTGCCTCAATCACAGTTACAGCCTGTGGCTTGGCATGGTGCTTGGACACAGTTGATGCTTTTAGTTAGTATTTCCTGAATGGATGGATGGACAGGAGGGAAAAAAACTTGTAATATAGCAAAAATGGGGATGAGACAATGCATGTAAAGCCCTTAGCACCTTTTCTCTAACAAAATAAGCTCTCAATAAATATGTACTATCTTTATAACCTTAAAGAGAGTGAGGAGAGTTGGGAACTACCCCCAAGAAGATAGAAAAAGCAATGGGCAACACTGAAAAAGCTATCAGATGTTGAGGCCCACTGATCTATAGTGATAACAGTCCTGACAGAGTTTTGATTCTCTGAAGTGGAACAGAGTCTCAAAAACAGAGCAGAATGGCTGACATACTCCTGGGAGTAAATGTGCAGAGGGACAAGAGCTTCAAGAAACTGAGGGTACTGATGAGGCAGGTGGTGAGAGGATTACAAATGTAAAGCAAGTTAGATAAGGAAAGAAGAGAGGCCAGAGAGGCTCATGGTCTGAGAGAACAGTGAGGTGTCCAGGGTTTCACAGGAAAGATGGGGAGCAGAGGGGAAAGATGACAGGATGACCACTGACCAATTGTACTTAAAGACATGATGGCAAAACACATGTCTTCAGGACAGATATGGGAAGGGTGGTTTTTTTTAAAAATATCAATCCATTTCCTTGTGATTTTCCCCCTTTGTCATTAATCTGAATGCTCACATGAAAGAAAAAAAAGATAATGGAAGTTTACAAAAAACTAGAATCTGGGTAATCAAATAGTTAGACTCATTCATAGGCTTAGTGAATATTCTACCTGGGAAGGGACTTTAAAAGTTCATGAAAACCAGCAGTGTCTTACCTTTACAAGAGGGCTCCTTTTAAGTAAAAAGAAATAATGAATTCCCTATTCGATAACATACTGAGCTTTAGCAGTCATTCATTGATCAAAGAAACACAAAATGCAAGAAATAAATACTACTATTTAATGAATTTACACTTTATTAACTATTCCTTCAACAACTACCTAAAATAATATGCACACAAAAAGGTAGTATATGTGACCTATTTAGTGTCCTGATAAAGGTTATGCCTCCCTGGATGGGAACTGACCTGGATCAGATACCACAGTGATGAAAGATGTGAAGCCCAGAGAGCTAAAGTGACTTCACCAAGGTCTCACAGCTCCTGTGTCTGACCTAGGTCTATAAGATTTCCTGGCTCCATCATGCCACTGTGTGTGAGTCTCCCTGAAAAGATTGGTAAGACTATAACTGTGTTATACAGTCCAGGTAATAAAACATAACTATGGAACAGTAGGAATTAATAAGAGCATACAAATTTTCATACAAAGGGAAAGGGGAGAAATGTTTTTTATTTTATCCTTCAAATATCTAATATTTGCGTGAGTACAAGACATTGCTTAATGGGAGGGAAGGGAGGAGATGAAGCTCAGTTTAGGAGGTTGATAATTGGTTGTCATTGTTTAAAGCACTTTAAAAGAGGGGAAGGACAAGAATTGGTGGAAGCAAGGAATAAAGGCTAATTTACAAGAGAAAGTATAATGCAACAGGCAGTTGTTTCATTTAAGAGCTTTGAAGACAGATGGACCTTGATTCCAATCCCAGCCATGCCAAATGCCAGCTATAACTGCAAAGTAATCAGTCATTTATCTCCCAACCTCAAGTTCCCCATCTGTAAACTGAGGGTAATCAAACCTATCTGAAAATGAGGATTCCTGTGAGAATTAAATGGGCTCATAGCTGAAAAGGAGTTAACATAGCTCTAGGCTCACAATTGAGCCTGATAAAAGGCAGTGTCACCTTAAATCACATCACAACCTTCGAACCTCCGTTTAATTGCTACAGTCAGCTGAAAACTCTATATAAACATCACTTCGTAGACTTCCAGTCAGAAACTCCATGTGCTTTGATGGAGCCTTAATAATCTCTGACTTAATCTTCCTCTGATTAGGTTCAAAGCATGATGTTCTGTGCCGTAAGGAAGGGAGAAAGAGGACCGAAAAGGGCAGAAGTCTACCCAAGTCCTCAGAAGGTATAACTGGGCAAAGATGCTACAGCGTGAGCTGCAAGGCAGTCATTTCATCCAACAGGAGTGTATTCTCTAATAAAAGTCTGACTTCTATTTTATCCTTAATATTTTCTGGAGATTGGAAGTTCACAAAAACATACACACAGATATAACAAACCATCAATAGAGCCCTTTTAATAACTCTGAAACCACAACCAAGACAGGCTTCTGCAGCAACTCATTTCCTGGCATAAATTCCTTCTCCAACTTCCACCTGCTTTTTTTGTTTTGTTTTAAACAGACGGTTTACTGTTAAAATGGGACGATCTACGTGGAGGAACTGCTTCAGCCGCACTAAAAGAACTCTATTTCCATTGCAGCTGCACTTGGAACACACCACTTCCTCTGGCAGAGCATCTGAACATTTGTTAAGAGAGTCTGAAGAGGTATGAGGGGTGCTCAAGGACTTTCCCTTTTCTCAGCAAACAGGGCTGGTCTCAGCTCTTATAAAACCTTCAAAAGGATTATCTGTGGAGAACTACAGGAGTCTTCCCACCTTTCTATGTGCTGTGTCCTCTGCTGGGAATGACTTTGCCTCTCTTTTCTGACCCTCCTAGTCCCTATGTAATCAAGCACATACATTTATGTGCACACATACACAACTACCTTTGCTTAATTCACAATTCTCATCTCAGACCTCAACACTTTACAAAGGCTTCCCTTGACCCTCCAAGACAAAGTTTGCAAATGAAACAGTTCAGTTTAATTTAACGGTAAAGCTTAAAATGACTTCAAATTCAACACAAACTTCAAAGAGATACAACTGAATTGTAAACAGAAATATTTTCATCCTACACTCTGCTATTCAGCAGAAAAAGAAAAGCCACTTGCTTTCCTACTCATTACACTCCATGATAAACGTGTTCTTCCCTAAACCCTTATAGGAGGAGGGAGAAGGGCATATCAGCTGAGCATTTCAGGAGGCAGAAATCATGCCTGTGTTATCTGCATCTGACCTCCTCTCTGCTGCTAAGAGGCAGAGCCTAACAGGAAAGAAGCCAGGGCTTGCTGCCAAGAACAGACTCCAACAGCACCAGTTCCAAGCTAAGTAGTTTCCAGAATCCTTGAGGGAACCAAGCCAAAGATCCATCTAGGATCCTCAAGGTGGGAGCACGATCTCAACAGACACCAAAGCCATCTTATATAAAGACTGGAAGATCAGAACAGCATCCATATGGGTCAGTTCCAGAGTTCCTTGTCCATCCTGAATAATGTTCCTCCCTTGTCATAATCACCATCAGGGCAAGCAAAAACAGTTACCACATAGTTAGATACAAGAACAATGCCTCATGTGTTCAAGTATAGCTCAAATAATGCTCAATTCTTGAACCAAATTTACCTTCATAGTGGTGATCTTTGATACTTCGAATTCCTTGAGGTTGTATGAGTTTTGTTTTTTCTCAGAACTTTCTAAAAATTCCTCAGAAAAGTCCAACTGTTTAAGATTAGGTTAAAAGGAGGAAAACATGCTAAAACCAATAGTTCTCTTTTGAGAAGAAGAGCTACACAGTCTTCCAACATGTGCTCTGCCTCTACAAGCAATATGTTAAGGAACATTCTATTTACTCATTCGTCTATTATAGAAATATGTCCAGTTGTATAAACTAGCTGAATAAATGGACTCTGTCTGACATTAAGGGCCAGGGAATCTTGAGCTAAGAAACTACATCAGAAGTTGCCCATATTTTCACTGCAATAAAAGGAAAAGACAACAGATGTCCATAGCATATAAGGAACAGCTATATAACCAAAGGAAATTATCAGAATATACTGAGATTACAACTAGGAACAGAAACAATGTTCAGGATATCTCTCTAAAAGGTTCCTAAGAATAAACTAGCTATCTATTTTAAAATATAAAAGTATCTGAGCTCTTACACAATCACCTTGTTTATATACAGAATGTTTGTACTAAACACACTCAATTTCAAGAGACAAGGTTAGTACCTTTCCCTTTGTTTTCAGAAATTGTCAGAGATGGAGAAATTTATATATTTCACAAAAGCCATAGTGAAGATTCCTGATTAAGTATTCCATCAAAAACTCCACACCTACAGGATCTGATCTTTTCCAGCTATATTAGAGCACTTTTTAGAGACACTGGTAACCAAACACAAAATTTAAAGATTTTACAAAAATAATACACCATCTGATACACAAAAAGAAATAAACTACAATAACATACTGAGGAGTTAAGTGCATGCGTGCATAGCATTAACCGTTCTCCATAAGGAATACAGTAAGAAACTACACGAGAGAAAGAGAGGAGAGAGAGAATAAGCCCAGCCTGAAAAGACCTGGCACTCTGGCAGAGGAAACTAATGATACACATAAGAAATGACTTATGACCTCCTATTATAAAACAACAAATCCCCCAAGTATAAATCGATACACCACACAGAGAAGTTGATGAGCATCTAGAAAGCAATGAGAGGGATTAGAGGTGGATGAGAAAGGCTTCCTATGAAAAGGAAGCTTTGGAGAAAATACAAAGCTGACTTGGTCAAGGGAAGGGATAAGACATTCCAGGTAGATATAAAACAACTACAAAGCCAAAGACATAAAAACTGAAATTGTGCTCTTTCCCATCAGTTTGTATTTCATTGGTTAACTTTGTTCATGTTCACCTAATCTCTACACCAAGTGCTTGTGAAAAATGGCAGAGTCTGGTTTGATCTTATATCTTTCTATAAAAATGTGTGTGTACACTTTTCTATATATCTTGACAAATATACCTACTCCCATTATGTACAGAACTACACAAATAAATGGGAGCCAAGTTATTTCAACTGGTATTTCAGTATGAATTCAGAATGATTATAATTATAGTTTCTCTTTTAAAATGAGGTTTGTTCTTTAATATTCATTTACTACTAGCTTGCTTCCCACACACAACACATTATTTACCCTACTGTGGCTTGGTGCATCAATTATGATAATAGTTTGTGAATAACATTCACATTATGAAAAATGAGCCTGGTGACTTAGCTCTCCCTCTGGAAAATTGTCACAAACGTATGTATCATCTGTCTCTACTTAGAGTGCAGCAATTAGTAATTATAGCTGTATATACTTTTTTAAAGCAAACAGGGAAAATAGATCTAAAATGCCATGTTTCCAAATGTTCTTAGGATGTTGTCTAAAACTATATTGTTTGAACCCTAGTTGAAAAGAGAAAATGCAATTTGACAAAATGAAAAATCATCACTAATAGCATACTGGATATGGAGAAATACACAAAGCATCACACAAATGCCATCACCTATTAAACAATTCGTTCTTCATCCAGATCAGACTACAAATGAATAAGCCTTGACCTGTGAGAGGTCTCAATATAGGAGCCATACTGTGAAGCAACAGAGACCTGGACTCAACTCCTTGTCTTCCATTCTCTAGCTCAGTTAAACCATTATTTATTGAGTACTCACTATATACAAGGCACAGTACTGGGTTCTGTAGAAACTAAACATATAAGACAAAATAAGTTTTCTCAAGAAGATTACTATGAAGTAAGGGAAATAGACTAGCAGCATAATCAATACAATTAAGTAAAAAGTATACAGATAAAAAACGTTTTTCAGATACAGAAATACTTAAGAGAAGAGAGTTATTTCTGTTGTCAGAGAAAGGAAAAAGAGATAGCTTTACCAAGGGATAGATTACAGAGCTGCAGTGATGGAAAGATACTAGAGTTCATGATCCAAGGAAGAGGAATCCTAGGTGACAACAAGGTCCAAGATCTGAAAAAGAGAATGGACAATTATGAGGAAGTGGAAGTGAGAGCCAGAAGGGAGGAGGCCAAAGACCTGGGAAGCTTAGTTTTTGATAGTCATCTGCATGGATATTAAAACCGTCCAGGTCACACATTTATTGAGCATCTTTTTTTTTTTTTTTGTCCTTTTTTGAGACCAGCCACACCGCACTCAGCCAGTGAGCGCTGTTAGCGCGCCGGTCATCCCTATATGGGATCTGAACCCGCAGCGGGAGTGCTGCTGTGCTCCCAGTGCTGCACTCTCCCAAGTGCGCCACGGGCTCGGCCCTTTACTGAGCATCTTTGATTCCTAATTTGTAATTACTCCTCATTTGAAAAATGCGGAACTTAAAATATCCCAAGAATTTTTGAGAGAACTTAATAAGGTTATTCTGGATTTCTTGAACTTCCGGTCAAGATGGCGGAATAGATGGTCCCCAGCGTCACCCTCTCCCACAAATCAACCTATTTACACCTATAAAAACATAACACCAAGTGTGTATGGAATGGGGAGACATCCAGCGGGGGAGGCAGAAGCTCCGCAGAGACAACATGCCCTGTGGGGCCACCATCGCGTGATGCTTCACCACTGCCACCCAGCTCCATTCCCAGCCCGGCCCAGTGCGCACGGAGCAGGGTGACATCCAGCAGAGGAGGTGGGAGCTCCCTGGGGACCACACTGCTGCTGTGAGATCCAGCAGCCCAGCCCAGTGAGTACGGAGCAGGGAGACATCCAGCATGGGAGGCAGAAGCTCTGTAGAGACCACACACCCTGTGGCGGGGCCAACGCCGCGTGATCCAGCAGCAGGTATACTTCACCGCCGCCACCCGGCTCCACCCAAAGCCTGGCCCAGTGCGCATGACACAGGGAGATGTCCAGCATGGGAAGGGGAAGCTCAGCAGAGACCACATGCTCTGTGGTGCCTCCGCGCATCCCACCAGCCTGGCACAGTGTGCATGGAACAAGGAGACATCCAGCAGGGGAGGTGGAAAATCGGCAGAGACCACACACCCTGCTGTACCGCCCATGACCCAGCAGTCCAGCTGAGTCCAAGCTGACCAGAGAGGTGGCTCCCCGGAGAGGCCCGAGACCCAAGGCAACCAAACACACAAGGCACTAGTGGCCAACTGAGCAGTCAACTGAGGTAGCCATACCAAATTGGCAACCCCAGCAACATCTTAGTCAGACAATAGTGTCAAACCTGTGGACCGTGAAACCCCCTGCCACAATGAATAAACATCAAAGAAAAGATACCAGAAATACGGAAAATCAAGAAAGTACACCACTAAAGGATAATAACTCTCAAGCTCTAGACCCTATAGAACAAAAAGTCCTTAAATTGTCTGTCAAGGAATTTTGAGTGATAATTCTAAGGAAAATGAATGAGATAAAAGAAAACTCAGCTAAACATCATGATGAAACGAGGAAAAGTATACAGGACCTGAAAGAAGAAATGTACAAGGAAATCAATGCCCTGAAAGAAAATGTAGCAGAGCTTGCTGAACTGAAGAATTCATTCAGCGAAACAAAAAAACACAACGGGGAGTTTAACCAGCAAGCTTGCGGAAGTTGAAGAGAGAAACTCTGAACTTGAAGATAGGCTGTTTGAAATAACACAGGCACACAAAAACAAAAAGAAAGAAAAGAAAAAAATCAAAGGCATTGAAGAAACTCTGAGAGAGATATCAGACAACCTTAAGCGCTCAAATATCCGAGTCATGGGTATTCCAGAAGGGGAGGAAAAAGGAGATTGCATTGAAAACATACAACAAAATACTGGCAGAAAACATCCCAGGTATAGGAAAAATCACAGAGCTTCAGATCCAGGAAGCTCAAAGATCCCCAAATGTATTCAACCCAAAAAGGTCTTCTCCAAGACATGTTATACTCAAACTGGCAAAAATCAAAGACAAAGAGAAAATCTTAAAAGCCAGAAAGGTACTGGATGATATATTCAAAATACTAAAAGACAGAGATTGCCAGCCAAAAATACTCTACCCGGCAAGGCTATCCTTCCGAAATGAAGGGCAAATACTATATTTCTCACACAAACAAAAATTGTGGGAGTTCACCACCACATGACCACCCTTACAAGAAATTCTCAAGGGAGTACTGGGTTTAGTTCCTGAAAAATAACTACCACTGCCATAAAAACCCAAGAAAAATCAAAACCCACTCTAGTATAATAAAAATGGCATTCATGAAGAGAAAACAAACAAACAAAA